>NC_041066.1:24158733-24173733 GCF_900634775.1 Gouania willdenowi
CAGCTTTACTTATTGTTGTGTTTAATGGATGTTATTTAACTCTTGGTAAAGTGATTAAAAATGAATATTGTTGTTGTGAGTCCTGAGTTTTTGCTTTTAGGGACTTTTTTGTATTTATTTAGTTTGGTTGGTGTGTCTTATTAGAGATATGAATGTTGTTCAAAACCTAAGTCGTGGGAACAAGAAGTAAGAGCTCGTATTTTCACTAACGTTCATTTATTTATTTGTTGTTTTTTAGCACGATTACTTCAAAAGTACTTAATGCATTTTGACAAAAATTCAACTAAGAATAGACCTTACATTACAATATAGAATATTCCATCATATTTTGGATTGGATTGGGATCAATAAACAGATTCTGGATCAGTTTCAAAATCCCCATCATTAATCATTGGAAAATTTGTTATTAATTGACTGATTTTTATGAAATGTGTCGCAGTTTTCAGGTTGGTTCCTTCATTAGACCACCAAGTTTCATCCAGATCGGATTCAAAAAAGAAAGAAAAATTTTTAAGTAATAATTAAGTAAAAGACTGTTGATTAAATAGATAATAAGTGCACACATTACAGTAGAAAAAATAAATAAAATTAAGTTCTCAGTGTACTGAAGTAATAGTTCTTCAGTACACTGAATAATTCACCACTCTCTACAGTGATGATGTCATCAATCCAAGCTGGAAGCAATATAATTTCCAAGGGGGCGCTATTGAGTCCTTTTCCCATTCACATGCAATTCTCCTAAAATATCACATTTTTCCAGTCCTATAATGGGTAATAATTTTCATGAGTTTTTTAACGTGTTTAGGCCCTCAAAAATAAAATCATTTCCTCTATAAGAAAAATAATAATAATCATAATAAATATAATACAGATATATAGAACAATCAAAGCTGTCAGGTTACAGTGATAAATTATAATATTATAAGGAATTAGTGATTAGATGATGATCCAGATTCATATGGTTCTGAATTAGTTTTAAAAGATTAACAAAATCTCTCATCTTTGGCTAAAATGTCGTGAACTTACTTTATGGTTATTAATGGAATATAAATGTCTTCCAAGCCTTAAAATGTGAATAATCATGGTACCATGATCAGGAACATTTTAATATCCAGATAAATGAATTTGGCAGAAGCTCGTTTCTTTTGCTAATTTTGTGTAATTTTGAAGTAATTTTGCATATTTTGTACTAATTTGCTCTGGTTTTACCACTTACATATCTGTGTAAACTTATCACTGCACAACTGTGTGAAATGCATCCATTCCTGTGAAGACCCTTTTTTTACCTTAGATCCCTGTTTGTTTTCCTGTCATGTGACCTGTCACTGTTTGAACACAACCAGGGTGAAGAAGTTGAGGGAGACGTTGGTGGCGGTGCAGCAGCTGGATAAAAACATGAGCAGCCTGAGGGCGTGGCTTTCTCACATCGAGGCCGAACTGTCCAGACCCATCGTCTACGCCACCTGTGACGACAAAGAGATCCAGAGGAAACAGAGCCAGCAGCAGGTAAAATACTAGGGATGCAACGATACAGTCCGACCACGCTTCAATACGTACCTCTGTTAAAGTGTTTCCATTGTTTTAAGTACATTTTAAAGAACAGCAAGTGTTACTTTAAACTGTTTTATTTTACGTTGAAGCAAAGACATTCCTATGTATGGTGTAGTGTATGTTATAATAAATTAAACAAAACTTAATAAAAATACATAGAAAATAAAATAACGCTTCCAAAGGACAAGTGCTTAACTCTGGCAGTAAAACTTAGTAAATATTCATTTAAAAATAAAATAAATAAATACATTACTGTCCATTCATAATAAACGTAAACTGGCCATTTATTTTGTAACGTGGATCCAGCGTATTTATAAGGTGACGAAGGCTCACATCTGTAAGCACTGAAAACAGCTGCAATGTAAACAGATCATTTTTTATTTCAGTTTTCTTTTCATTTTAAAGTAAAATGTTCCCACATCGCAAGACTGTACGTGGTGTTCTGGCTGCACCTCACTGCTAACCACGCTAACCATGCTAACCACGCTAACCATGCTAAAAGTAAATACCACTGTTAAAGTCAAATGTTCCCACACCAAAAGAATGTGGTGCTCCGGCTGCATCTCACTGCTAACCATGCTAACCATGCTAACCACGCTAACCAAGCTAAACACGCTAACCACTCTAACCATGCTAACCACGCTAACAATGCTAACCATGTTAAAAGTGAATACCACTGTTGTCGGCATCGCCAAACTTAATCGTGTCGTGATTGGCTTATTAACTCACGTGGCTGGGTTTCCTAATCCCTGCACGCTGACTCACAGGAACAAACAGGCACACATACAAAGCATGGAGCCTACACACACACGCTAAACATTAAAGACCACGGTTTACAAGTCACTATTGAACCTTGAAGACACACACACGTTTTCATCTGGAGTTTATTTATTTTTTACACTTTTGGACATTGGAACGTGTAGAACCGAATTATCACAGGAACATTTGATATTAGTGACACTGAGGCACATGAGGACAGGAAGGCGTGACTCATATTTTAAAGCTCGTCCAGGGTTGATATCAACACACTTCCTGATGCCAGGATTCTAAATCTGACCTCCTTCCTCCTCACAGTGGAACTTTGTATAGAGATGAGTACACGTTTAAACCCATACTCTGTACCTGTATCGGTACTCAACGGTACCAGTTTTCGGTACTTTTGTGTGGTGATAAATAATATTATAATAAATTGACTCTAAAAATTTGCCCGGTACAGTTTAAAAAACAGTACAAGGAATTTTACTTGGTAGTTGGAGCAGAAAGAACACGTCAACTCACTCAAAATACAGACGAGTCGTCTACGGAAATACACAATATGACTCTAAAATCACACAAAACGACAGCAGAAACTCACTGAATGACTCCATAAAACCAAAACACAACAGAAACACACACAAAATAGGAGAAAAATATAGAAAATGACAACAAATGACAGAAAAATATGCAAAGCGGCCATAGAAATATGCAAAATGACTCCAAACACACACAAAGACGACAGCAAAAACCACACACAATGAGAAAAAAATGAGAAAAATCACTCTGAAAAACACAAAATTACATAAAATATACCCAAAACAACATTTAAAAAATGCACAAAATGACAACAAATAATAATGTGGTAATAAATGATAAATAATAAAAAATTATTTGTTCAGTGCTATTGAAAGTGCCCGAATTGTTTGATTTTACCTGAACTGGTAGGTTGGGGTCAATTGTAAATGTAATTGTGGTAATTGATGATTAATTACAATGATGGTTTAATTATAATTGTAATTTAAACAATCTTTGTAATTAAACAATCATAATAAAATAGTAATTAAGTTCAAATAATTGACTTTGTATTTGTAATTGTCATGAAACTTCTATAAAAATTGTCAATTATAATTTAACACTAAACTGTTGAACCATGTTACAGTTCTATATACAGTTGTACACATATGTAGTTAATAATTATTAAAATATGTTTCACATCAAGTTTTCCTACATTTTACCATTAAAAACAGCCTCAGGCTCAGACGCCAACACTATATATATTAACACCTATATTATCATTGATTATGAAGCCTAAAAAGGTCATCAATAGATGGGAAATACATGAGATGATAGATATTAGTTTTTAGTGTATTTTACAGCTGATTTAGGACCCGTTAGCATTAGAGATGCTAACAGAAAGCTAACACAAGGGGAAGGTTAACTTTTATTAGGTTATTTATTTCAGGCTCAGCAATTGAGAATGTAATTGTAATTGACTTTCTGAGGAGAAAAAAAGAATTGGAAATAATGCTGTTCACTCTAATCGTAATTGAATTGTAAATTGAAACTGTAATTTGAATTAAAAACTGTAGAATCCGGTACCTATATCCATCCCTAACGTTGTTTGTCCCCTGAACGTTTTCCACAGGAGCTTCAGCGGGACATAGAGAAGCACAGCACGGGGGTGGCGTCCGTTTTGAACCTGTGTGAAGTCCTGCTGCACGACTGCGACGCCTGCTCCACAGAAACAGAATGTGACTCCATCCAACAGGCCCACCAGAGGGCTGGACCGACGCTGGAGGAACATCTGTGCCATGTCCATGGAACGGAGACTCAAGTCAGTGTCTCGTCACACACGATGCACATGCACTTCTGCTGCTCGTTTTATAGACTCTAGTGTAGCGTTTCTTCTCTTCTTCTTCTTCTGCAGGATTGAGGAGACGTGGAGGCTGTGGCAGAAGTTCTTGGACGATTACTTCAGGTTTGAAGAATGGCTGAAGAGCTCCGAGAAAACAGCCGCCATGCCCAACTCCTCCGGGGTTCTCTACACGGTCGCTAAAGAGGAGCATAAAAAGTTTGAGGTACGTCGTCCAACTCTTCACATTTTAGTCAATTATTTAGTGTTTAAATTTAATGTAAACCCATACACGAAATGAGAGAAAAATATTAAAAACAGCAATAGAACATGACATAATATACAAAGCTGCAATAAAATTATGCAAAGATCACACTAAAATACACAAAATGACAGCAAAACACACATAATCCACATAAAACACATCATGCCAACAAAAAACACATAATGAAAGAGAAGTATACGAACACTCAATATGACAATAAAAGTATACAAAATTACTCACAAAATACACACAAGACAGCTACAAAAACACACAAACGACAGCAAAAATCCAATAAAGGACTCCATAATAACACAAAACAACAACAAACACACAAAATGAGAGAAAAGTTATGAAAATGGCACCATAAATACAGAAAAATATACATAGCGGCAATAAAATTGTGCAAAATGACACTAAAATACACAAAATGACAGCAAAACACACAGAAAATTCACATGAAACACATCATGCCAACAAAAATACACATAATGAAAGAGAGGTATACAAAAACACAATATGACAAAATATACAAAATTACTCACAAAATACACAAAACGACAGTAAACACCCAATAAATGCCTCCTCAATAACACAAAACAACAACAAACACAAACAAAATGAAAGAAAACTGAAAAAAATGACAACAGAAATACACAAAATTCCAGATAAAGATGAGTGAAAATGTAAAAATGTAATAGTAACTGCCCTTAAAGACATTGTTTTTTGGTAATATTAATCTCAAAGCACTTTATTCTGTAAAGCGCTTTGAGTGTCTATGATAAAGCACTATATAAAATCCAATGCATTATTATCATTATTATTATTATTATTATTATTATTATTATTAGAGGAAGGTCGGATTTAGTTTCTCTTTAGATCCAGAGAGTCAGTGCAAATGTTAAAGCCATCACACACACACACACACACACACACAGTGTCATGTTGCTTAAACTCGTTCACACTGCAGCTCAGCTGATGCAGTCAATCACTGTGCACGTGCACGTGCACATTCCTGCTGCGTGGCCGTCTGTCTGTCTGCAGAGCCAGAGCTGAGAATATGTTTCCAGTTTAATCAAATGAATGCAGAATACTAGTTGTCTTTTATTAGAAATATAACAAAGTGCTTTGTTTTTTAAAGAATTGATTCTAAATGTTCAACTAAAAAGAGATTTTTTTTTTGTGTATTTTTATTGTTGTTTTGTGTATTTTTGTTGTCTATGTTTGTGTCGGTTTTTGTACTTTTTTAATAACTTTTTGTTTTTGTTGTCATTTTTTACATCTTTCTCGCATTTTCTGTGGGTTTTCATTTACATTTATGGAGTCATTTTGTGTGTAATGCGTAATCATTTGTATTTTCATTGTAGTTTTTATGTTTGTGTTATTTGTTGTGTTTTTCTAGTCAATTTGTGTGTTTTGGGTGTCATTCTGTGTGTTTTTGTTGTTGTTTTTATGTATTTTTTTTTTTTTTTCATTTTGTTTCGGATGCATTTTGTGTGTTTTTGGAGTCATTTAGTGCATTTGTGTGTAATGAGTAAATTCCTGTATTTTACAATAGTTTTTAATATTTGTTTTGTTTCTTGTGTTTTTGTAGTTTATTGTGATTTTGAAGATTTTCCTGTAATATTGTTTGTTTTACGAGTAATTTTGTGTGTTTTTGGTGTTGTTTTTCGTATTTTGGTTTCATTTTGTGGATTTTTCTGTTTTATTCCATGTGTTTGGTGTATTTTTGTGTGTTTTTTTGAGTCATTTTGTGCATTTGTGTGTAATGAGTAATTTTTGTATTTTCGTTGTTTTTTTATACATATACGTATCTTAGTTATTTGTTGTGTTTTTTAGTCATTTTGTGTATTTTCCTGTAATATTGTAGGGTTTTGGAGCAGTTTTGTGTGTTTATATTGTCATTTTGTGCATAATGAGTCATTTTGTGTTTTTGGGTGTGTATTTTGTCACATACTGTGTTTTTGGAGTCATTTTGTGTGTTGTTGCACATAAATAGATGGTGGTGCATGTTGCTCACGTCTGCAGTAATAAACCTCTGCTGTTTGTTGCTCACAGGCCTTCCAGCGTCAGGTGCAGGAGTGTCTGACACAGCTGGAGCTGATCAACAAGCAGTACCGACGCCTCGCGCGGGAAAACCGCACAGACTCCTCCTGTCGCCTCAAAGAAATGGTGCATGATGGGAACAGACGGTGGGATAACCTACAGAAAAGAGTGGCCTCCATCCTCCGCAGACTCAAGGTGATTAATATTCAGACGTGTCGTTCACTCTGATCATGAAGGACAAACGAAGGCTCAGTTCAGTGTGTTTTTGTTTGTTTGTTGTTTGCAGCATTTCATCAGCCAGAGGGAGGAGTTTGAGAGCACTCGTGACGGCATCGTGGTGTGGTTAACGGAGATGGATCTGCAGCTCACCAACATCGAGCACTTCTCGGAGTGTGACGTTCAGGCCAAAATAAAGCAGCTCAAGGTATGAACATGACGATGAAGGGTTAGGGTTAGTCATGTAACCTAAACTGGCTGCATACGGATAGAATGTCGGTATATTGATACGGCAACCGTACAGATACAGTAGCTACTGCCTTTATATAATGGTATGTGCCAATGATTTGGTAGCACCAACCGTCGTGATACTTGACTCACAATTAAATGAGATCTGGAAGAAAACTTTTCCTTAATATCTTTGTAACATTTAGGTGACAAGTTTCATTGAGTGTTTGACTCTGTTGTGTCTTTAATTTTTGTGCACGTGCACATGCACGTGCAGGCCTTCCAGCAGGAGATTTACCTCAACACGTCAAAGATAGAGCTGGTGTTCAGACAGGGAGAGGCTCTGATTGAGAAAAGTGAACCTCTGGACGCGGCCGTCATCGAGGAGGAGCTGGAGGAGCTTCAGAGATTCTGTCAGGAAGTGTTTGGATGCGTGGAGAGATACTTCAAGAAGCTCACGCGGCTGCCTGTGAGTAAACTTACAGGTCCTGGGACCAAAATACAGCCAATGTTAGAAATTGGATAATTTCTGAATAGAAATTACTGATATTTTCTATCCAGATATCTACATTATAGAGACACCATGTACAGTAGAAGCTGTTATTAAGTCAGTGATTCTCAACATGTGGCTCTTTATGTCTTCATTTGATTATTATTTCCCCAAAAAAACCTTAAAAGGGGAAACTTTTGAACCTCTTTTTAACTTTTCCTTTGGCCATTTTTGCCCCTTTTCAAAAGTTCTGACAGTTTTTTCAGACCTTGGCTCCTTTTGTCAATAAATATCAAATTTTTTCTATTTTTTGTCCAATTTTGCAAGTTCTTTTTGACACTTTTATCCAATTTTGTCCTTTCTTAAAATTTTTTCGCCACTTTTTATCCAAATAAGCTACCTTTTGCCCAATTAATACCACTTGTTTCTTTTTTTTCCTACATTTTCCCTTTTGTTGTTCCACTTTTTTGCCCTTTTCACTATTGTTTGCCACATTTTGCTCATTAAAGCTCCCGTTTGAAATTACATACCACCTGCTTCATCTTTATTTGCCCATTTTTTGGCCATTATTGACTGCTCTCTCTTTTCTTGCCATGTTTTTGCCACTTTTGGACCATTTTTGCCACCTGTTGATCAACCATTGGTTCTCTTCTCATTCCTTCCCTCTGGTGTCTCCAGCTGGCTGACGATGAGTTGGATGGTTCGGACAGAGAGCTGGACATGGAGGAAGGTGGAGATCTGTCTGAGCTGCAGTGGGGCGACTCGTCCTCGCCACTGCCCACGAGTCGTCAAACCTCGGCCACGGCGGCGCTGCTACGCGGCGAGCGCTCGGGACGGGACACGCCGGCCAGTTTGGACTCCATTCCTCTGGAGTGGGACCACGATTACGACCTGAGCCGAGGTTTGGAAAGCCCCGGAGGGCGGGGCCACGCCGAGAGAAGCCGAGGTCGACAGGAGGAGGAGGATGAGTATCTGAGGACGGCGACTGCAGTACTTTCAGGTACGACCACTGAGATGCGTGAAATTTTTCAATAACAAATTATTTCCAAACATCAGGATGAAAGAAAACCGAAGCTGAAGTTTTTAGAACCATATAATTCCGGCAAGTTAATTTTCTCGTCTTCTTTAATTCCAACAACTTTTTTTCAACTGTCAACTGCCAGTCTTCCTCGGAGGCATCTGATGTTTGATGTGTCCTTTGATGTTTTTTAATACTATATTAAGGCGTTCTTTTATTCAAACAACTTTTTTCAGGAAATTTACTTTGATATCCTGACATGTTTTTCGACTGTCAACTGCCAGTCTTCCTCAGAGGCATCTGCTGATCGCTTTGATGTGTCCTTTGATGTTTTGTATTTTTCATTCAGGAAATTTATTTTGATCTCCTGACATGTTTCAATTGTCAACTGCCAGTCTTCCTCAGAGGTCTTCTGATCGCTTTGATGTGTCCTTTGATCTTTTTTTAATACTATGTTAAGGTTTTCTTTTATTATTATGTTATTTGATCTCTTGACATTTTACAACTATCGTCAAAAATCAAAGCGTCTGCTGGTCACTTTGATGTGTCCTTTGATGTCCTTTGATGAAAGAAAACCTTAACGTTTGGTTTGTGGAATTGCAAATAAAATACCAGAACTGTTTTTACTAAAAACACTCCTTAGCGTAACCTTACCCTTTTCCTGGTACGTGCAACGTCAAAGTCCGCCTCCCGTAACATTCCTATTCTTCTTAGAAATAATGTCCAACTTCACCAAGAGCTAAAACCTCAGATTAAAATGTTATTTCACCCTTTAGACTCTCTAAGGGAGCAGAAATAAAAATATTAACCCTGACATGACCACGATATGATATATGAACACTGTTTGCCTTCCAAAAAGGCCACGCCCACATATCAAGAAGGGATGTTATGTGTGTTCAAGGCTAAAGAAAACTCCAAAGATATTTCTGACACGATTCTGTAACAAGGTTTTAATATGAAGTACATGGGTTGTGTATTGATTTAATCTCATTAAAAAGTCGTGTATGTTGTATGTGTTTCTTCCCAGATGTAGTAATCCCAGAGAGCCCAGAGGCCTATATAAAACTGACTGAGAGCACTTTGAAAGCCTCCTCTGGTATGAAACAGCACCAGTTAAAGCATGTCATCCACTAAACCAACTTTATTTAGATAAGTCGGACTTTAAATAAAACCAATGCATGCAGAGGTGCTTCATTCAGTGTCATTTTCTTTATTTTATTGTTCATTCATTTCATTCTAAATACTAATAATGTATGAACTCCAGTTTGTGTTCTCATTTGTGCGATGATGACATTATTATTATTTTTAGGTTGTATTTTAGACTAATACGCATGTAAACTGTAATCCATTCCACAACCAGATGTGAGGAGCGTGCACGTAAAGCAATGTGCATGTGAAGCAGTGTGCACGTGAAGCAGTGTGTGGGTGTTCTGTGCAGGTGAACCTGATCAGCTGGAGGTCAGTCTGAGGCAGTTGGATCAGGCTTTAGATGCAGGGAGACATCACATGCAGCAAAGAGAGGGGTCAACCAACCGCTCCAGCCCCGACAGGGACTCCACGTACATGGGCTACGTAAGTCTGCGACCCCCAAAATAAAGGTCCCAGAGAGTGGGGACCCCCACTGTTGCTGACCATGAACACTGAAGAACAGTCATGTGGAGACAGGACCATCTATAAGGGGGAATAAAGGGGAGAGATTTTTGGGGTCCATCCATAAAGTCAGTAAAATGATGGTCCATTGTTCTATGAATCTGTGATAACCACATTTATTTATTCATCTGAAAAGGATGACATGCAAAACTTCATGTTCACACAATTTTTTTTTTTAACTTTGTTTAACAATAATGATGTAACAACACTGAGGTAACACACTTGTGTTAATAAAATCATTCTTATGAACCCCTCATTTCACACAGTTTAGACAATCATCCTTTACAAGATAAAACGTTCCTGCTTTGATTACATTAGGCCTGGGTGATATGGACCAATATTCATATCTATATATTTTTCCTCAAAATGTCAATAGGTGACTTAAATCCAATTTATTTTTTACTTTTTTAAAGTAAGAGTGTTTTACAAGAAAAACAATAATGGTCAAGTCAGTGGAGAAAAATGCAACAAAGACCATTTAATTAACCACTAGCTGCACAATATCAACATTTTGTGCCACTTTTTCCTTAAGGCTAAAAAGTGTGATTACATTCTTTCGTGTTCCTAAACCACATTCAGGATGTTGTCCCTTTAAGAAGTGTGTAAAACTGCCGTTAGTTACAGAAGAGAAACACATGCGCCGTTTCCCTCAAATGTCTCTCATTAACGATCTAATATCGTCAGGTCACACACCCTTAGTTCAATGGGTCAATATTGGAACAATTAGTTCAATAATAATGTGTGACTGTACAGATGCGTCTGATGGGAGAATGCAGAGGAAGCATCGATGCAGTGAAAAGAGCCGAAGGGGAGCTGACGGAAGAGGAGGACGAGCTGCAGGGACTGACTGATCCCACCACTACAGACCCTCAGAACTCAGGTTACACACACACACACACACACACACAACAGACAATCAAAATGGTGTGCACACATTTGCAGATTTTTTGTTATTTTGTATATTTTTCTGACATTTTGTGTATTTTTCTCTCAATTTGTACGTCAGTTTTTGTTTTCTGTTTTAATGGCATCATTGGGCTTGTTTTTGTCATCGTTTAGTGTGATTTAAGAGTCATTTTGTGTATTCTTGCAGTCGTCTGTGTTTTGCGAATAGTTTGGTGCATTTCAGTTGTCATTTTGAATATTTTTCTGTATTTTTGTTGTCATTTCATGTCTTTCATTTGTCGTTCGTCTCTCATTTTGTGTTTGTTGCTTTCTGTTTTTATTAAGTTATTAGGTGTTTTTTTGTGTATTCCGTCAGTCGTCTATGTTTTGCACGGGATTTTGTGTATTTTACGTTCATTTTGTGTATTTTTGTAGCTGTCTGTGATTTTTGCACACACACACACACACACACACTACTACCTCTCACTGCTGTGGTCGTTTTTGCCCCTCCAGGCGTGATCAAGCGCTGGGAACTGATCCAGGCTCAGTCACTGAGTGAAAAGCATCGACACAAACAGAACCTGCAGCAATGGCAGCAGCTGATGTCAGACCTGGGGACCATGGGGGCGTGGCTGGGTCAGTCAGAGGTCGAGCTGAGTCAGCTCCGTGGGCTGAAAGTCAGCGCGGACATACACACCATCCAGCAGAGAATCAAGAAGCTCAAGGTTTCTACGTCACTCTGTGTTGTTTTGTATTTGTTAAACACAGAAAAACTTGGGTTGAGTTCTGTTTGGCCCTCAAAGATAAAATGACAATAAAAATACACAAAATGAGCAATAAATGTATGAAAGGACAACAGAAATACAATATATTACCCCCAAACACATAAATACACAAACTTAGCAAAAAAAAATTGAAAATTACAACAAAACACACAAAATAATCAGGAAAAACACAAAATGAGCAAAAAACACAACAAAATACACAAAATGAGCTGGAAATGTACAACATTATTCCTAAAGTACACAAAACAAAACCCAAAATGAAACTCATTAGCAAAAAAAACACACAAAATAAATCAGTAAAATACACAAAATAAGCTGAAAAAACAACCTAAAAAGACAAAACCCTTTGTTTTTTCTTATATTGAAGCTGTGATTGATGATTATTCTAAATGCTGACATTAATTTTGATAATGTCAGATCAGACAAACCTAGATGATAAAGGTTGTCCGTCCCTTTGTTAAAATAACATTATGAATTATGATCATTGGTGTATCTGTGGAATCAAACAGTCCAGTCATCGCTGAATTGCTGACACGTGCAGACGGTCTCATCACTTTTTGTTCTTGTGTTTCAGGATCTGCAGAAGGGGATGGAAATTCATAAATCTGAGGTTCTGTCCATCAACCTGAGCAGCGCTGACTTCCTCCAATCAGAGCCCGACTCTGAGGAGGCGTGGCAGCTGAGGGCGGGGCTTCAGGAGATGAACTCACGCTGGGATGGACTGGGACTCTCACTGGAGGGCTGGAGAGAGGAGCTGCAGAGGGCGCTGATGCAGTGCCAGGTAATGGAAGCACATACTGTACGTTTATTTATTTTAACAGTTACCACTAACGGCGCTGATGGGACTTTTCTACAGGAGTTCCATGAAATGAGCCACGGTTTGGTTGCTGTGGCTGGAAAACATCGACCGCAGGAGAAACGAAGCCGTGCCCGTCCCTCAGAGAGCAGATCTGGCAACGCTTCAAGATCGTCACAAAACATTAATGGTACATACACGAAAATGAGACAACAAACTTTCATCTTAAATCAGAATTCCTTTATTAGAATTCCGAAAAAAAATCTGGTTAGATCAATAAAACGCACACAAAACAACCAGAAAAATGCACAAAATTAGCAACAAACACAAAAATCACACGAATGAGGAAATGAATAGGCAAAATGACAACAAAAATACACAAAATAAGCAAAGAAAAATACAAAACAACCAACACAGAATGAGCCCAAAACCACCAGAAAACACACAAGATGAGCAAACAATAAACAAAATGACAAAAAAATACACTTAATTACCCCCAAAACACACAAAACAAACAGAAAATACACAAAATGAGCAAAAAGTACACAAAATGACTCCTGAAAAACACAAATCAAACAGAAAATTAAACAAAATGTGCACAAAACAACCAGAAGATACACAAAATTAGCAAAAAATATACCAAATGACAACAAAAATACACTAAACTACTCCAAAAACACACAAAACAAACAGAAAAATACACAAAATTAGCCAAAAAAAACACATATCCACTAAAGAATACACAAAATGAGCAAGAAATATCCAAAATCACAACAAAAATAAACAAAATTACTCCCAAAACACACAAAATAAACTGAAAAATACATAAAATGACTCCTTAAAATCACAAAACAAACAGAAAATACACAATATGAGCAAAAAAATATACAAAATCACAACAACAATGAACAAAATTACTCCCAAAACACACAAAATAAATAGAAAATTACACAAACACACTTCTATGCATCCGTTTACAGGACTGTCCATCCCACAATGCAATGCAAGAGACTTTTCTGATAATGTCAATAAGAGAATATTTACAGTGGAGGCCGCAGAGTAAAAACGTGTTGTTTTCTTGCAGCAAATCAAATGCGAGCTGTCGGACTCTCAGAAGAAAGTGTCGTCTTTGCAGGATCTTTCTGCTCAGCTATTGGTCGACCCCAAAGCTCTGACGCCTCCGCATCAGCCAATCAGCACGAAGGACAGCGAGTGTGTGGAGGCGCAGGAGAAGGTCCATGTGATCTGGAACAGGCTGAGGCTGCTGCAGAGGCAGGTCAGCTCAGACCTGGAGGCCCTGGACCAGCGCCTGGGGGCCAAAAACGCACAGCAGGTGAGAACTGGATCTTATTGGACGGGAGCAGAGAAGAGGCGGGATCATAATGACTGGTGTTGTCGCGTGTTTGCAGGATTGCTCAGAGTCGTCCGTGAGGAAATCACAAGTCTGCTCAACAGTTGCTGAAGCGACTGCTCAGTGCTGCACACGTCTGGTATTATTACTACTCTCCACCTCCCATAGGGGGCGCTAACTACACCACTCACCCAAGGCTGCTAACTGCTTTTTTTTGCCTTAATCAGGGGTGTCAAACTCATTTTAGTTCAGGGGTCAAATACAGAGCAGGGCCACAGATTTTATCCATGAAAATGATAATTATTTTCAACATTATTTTGCCCTAGTTTGCATACATTACATACATATACAAAAAATACAAAATATGTAAGAAACCGACAATATCCAAACAATAAGCGACAGATATCAGTTACAACAGGATCTACACTTTATATTTCCTAGATTTGTGACCAATTTTTTTATTTAATTAAGTGAAATATTTTATCATAATTTGAGCAAAATTGAAGGATTTTGTAAGAATTTTGAGTTTTTTCAACTGTTTCACATTAAAAATTACTGCAGTCGTGTGATATAAGCACCGGGGAAAAACTGTGAGCATCTGCAAATATTGTTGAGTTTCATTTATACAATGATTCATGTTTTTTCTGTCATTGTTGCATTTTTTTGCGGGCCAAATTGGATGATCTAAAGGGCCGGGATTGGCCCCCGGGCCTTGAGTTTGACACGTGGCTTAAAGAAACTTAGTTTTCCTTATTTATTTTTTTTATTATTAATTAAATAAATTCTGCTCTAACACATCAGATGTGTTGTTGCCTTCCTCGCCTCCTTTTATGATGTTTTGCTGCCTTTGTCATAATAATCTGCAAAGCACAAGAAAACCTGGCTTTTCTTTTTTTTTTGTCGTCAGTAATAAGTAATTAATGAAATAACTTTGACAGTTTTTAATTAACTGTATATGTTTTGGGTTTATTGACACGCTAACATTAAATGGATCCTCCACTGTTTTTACAAATGTGGCCTAAAAACTTTGAAATGTACTTATTAGTAGATCTTTGTCTAATAAAATGCATTATTGTGGATCATATATTCGTTTTATTGCCTTTTAAAAATGGGA
>NC_041066.1:24178733-24397712 GCF_900634775.1 Gouania willdenowi
CTCCATCTTGAAATCATGTGATCTATAAATCAGGCTGAATGTTTCACTCCAATAGAAAACAATGGGATGTTTACAGGCAGTGGGGCCGTGTGACATCATCAATCATGTGATTTCAAGATGGAGGAACACAGGCTCTAAAACTGTAAAGTAGTGCTATTTTTAAAAGGAAATTAAATGAATATGGTGCATAATAATGTGTTTTGTTAGACATAGATCTACTAATAAGTACATTTTAAAGATTTTAGGTGAAACTTGTAAAAACAGTGGAGGATTCCTTTAAGACGCAGTTTTCAAACACACGCACTGGTCTGGAGTCAAGTGTTATAGTAAATATAAATATTGAGACAACTTTACGTTTTTTTCCCCCAATTAATTATTTTATTTACATGAAAACAAAAGAAAAACAAACCAGAGTTTTCTGTTCCACAGCTGATACAAATCATTTTTTTCATGTTTCACTCAAGCAGACGAGAAAACATCAGCAACACGACGAAGAACAAGTTCCTTTGCAAACATCATGCGTCCACATATTTAATAACTAAACCAGTTTGGAAGCAAACAGATAAAAATGTCAGAACATTTACAGAATCAATGATTTTATTTCTAAACACGAAGGATTAAATCTAGTGAGCAAAAGCATGGATGATGCTAGAGGTGATCAATATGGGTTCCATTGATCAGAGATGGGCAACGTATATCACCACGTGATATGTGATTGTAACTGATCTGAGGAAAAACTTCATCAACATTCAGTTTAGCATTCAGAATAAAGACCAATCAGAGCATTAAGACCGGAAAGAACAAAGAGATTGTGTTTTTTTGGAGTCATTTTGTGTATTTCTGTAGTAATTTAGTGTATATTTGTTGCATTTTCATGTATTTTATTGTCAGTTTGTGTCTTTTTGTACACATTTTGTGTATTGTTTTCGTCGTTTCATGTAATTTATTGTCAATTTTTGTATTTCATGTATTTTATTGTCAATTTGTGCATTCCTGTACTCATTTTGTGTATTTCTGTACTCATTTTGTATATTTTTGTTGCTGTTTCATGTCATTTATTGTCATTTCGTGTATTTCTGTACTTATTTTGTGCATTTTTTGGGCCATCTTGTGTATTTTTAAAAGTAATTTTGATTATTTTTGTGCTTTTACTTTTAGGGGCCGTATCAGAGGGCCAGTTGCCCACCCCTGGATCAGACTGAACTCTTGTTAGTGATGGTAAACTCATGGTTGTAGCTCTTAAAGGGTCTCTAAAGGCTGCTTAGGTTCAGTTAGCTCCGTGTGACAGACGGCTGATGATGTTACAGCAACAAATAGAAAAAACTACAGATGCACTTGAAGGAAACAATGAATGTTTGCATTAAATCAGTTCACAGATTTCACCTTTTGATCCTTGGAAAAAAAAAAAAAAAACACAACTTTAATAAGAAGAGAAAGTTTCTGCAGAAAATGGCTTTTGAATTTAGCAGTTATACATTCTTTAGACACATTAACCCTTGAATATCAACACAAACTTCACATTTGCTTCACATTTGAATAGAAAATATATTACAAGTCATTACTTTTTGGCCGTTTTTCTTCTTTCACTGTTAGATTCAGTATTCATAAAGAGGAAGTGCACTTTGGTCCCAATAATCAAGACGAAGGTGAAGCTGCTCGTGCTTTGGAAACATCAGGCGACACTAAAGCTGAATGAAAAACAAACTTCCATTGATCACAGCAGCCGTTTGTCCGCTAAAGCAGCCAGAAAATCACTTTATTCATAAATGATCCAACAGCAGGGGTGGACGGGCCATCTGGCATACCGGGCATCGTCCTGGTGGGCTGTCAACAAGAGTGGGCTGGTTCGGTACGCTTTTTTTTGTTGTTTTTGACGAGCGAGTTAAGGCAAACATGGTCCAAAAGTTGTCAAGAAAAGAGTGAAAAGTGACTAAAATGGGTCAAAAGCAGTAAAGGGTGGCAAATAAAGATGAATCAGGTGGTATGTAATGGTAAAAAGTAGCTTAAATGGGTAAAATGTGACAAATAATAATGAAAAAGGGCAAAAATGTGAACAAAAAGAGACAAAACGTAGGGAAAAAAGAAAGAGGTGGTATTTATTGGGCAAAAGTAGCTTATTTGGATGAAAAGTGGACAAAAAATTAAAGAAAGGACAAAAATGGGATAAAAGTGTCATAAAGAACTTTAAAATGGACAAAGAATTGGAAAAAAGGGATATTGATTGTAAAAAGGAGTTAGTCTGAGCAAAGTGGCAAGAAAAGAGTAAAAAGTGACTAAAATGGGTCAAAAGCAGTCAATAGTGGGCATAAAATGGGCAAATAAAGATGAACCAGGTGGTATGTAATGGTAAAGGGTGGTAAACAATAGGGAAAAAGGGCAAAATGTGGAGAAAAAAGGAAAGAAGTGTTAATTATTGGGCCAAAGTTTAAAGAAAGGACAAAAATGAAATAAAAGTGTCATAAAGAACTTGCAAAAATGGACAAAAAATAGGATAAAATGATATTTTTTGGCAAAAGGAGCTAAAGTCTGAAAAAAAGTATCAGAACTTTTGGAAAAGGGGCCAAAATGGGACAAAGGTAAAAGTTTCACCCTTTAATGTTTTCTGTGAGAATAATTATTCAAATGAAGCCACATGTTGAGAATCAGTGTACTTTAGTCCCAGTCCACCCCTGTCCAACAGTCAAACGCTTTCCTTCACCTCCAGTGCCTGACGCTGGCTCACAGGGCACAGTCGGAGCGGGGGCCCCCGTACTGCAGCACCCCTGGACTCTCACGGCTGCAGCGGGCGTCGGCCCCACCGTGAGGGGGCGGGTCTGCGTCGGAGCACAGCTGATTGGGTGGGCCGGGGCGGTGGAGGCGGTGGGCGTCCAGCATCTCCAGCAGCAGGTCGTACAGAGGAACTTTGTTCTTACACTTCATACTGTACAGATGTTCCATACCTTTGTTACTGCAAAACATATTTACTGTCATTTCACCTCATAATTACATTCATATCTGTGATCATGTGAATATTCAAGCACTTTTATACATCATACACCATTCCTTTGATGTTTACTCGTTAATCTTTGTCATTCTCAACATGTTTGAACTTCAAAGTAAAAAAAATCAACATAAAGTCAATGAAACATTCTTTTTTTTCTTTTATTTCTTAATCCTCATCCACATTGTTTATTTCTGGTATGATCAGATTTCAATATAATATTATTACATATTTCAAAGAATAAAATAAATAATTTAATATATAAGATAATAAATGAATAACAGAATTTTTCATTCTTTTTTAAACTTTTTTTACTTTCAGGTTAGTATTATTAAACATGAAATAATTCAATATATTATATTAAATAAATACAAATATTACATACTAGAAAATGTAAAACAATATTTCAAAGAATAAAATCAATTATTTAAATGAATGAATAAATACATAAATAATATATCATAAATAATTAAGAGCATTTTTTATACTTTTGCTTTTTTATTATTATTACTGATATCTATTACTGGTGTTTCAGATTAATATGATTAAATATTAAATGTATTAAAATATTAAAAAATATATTACATAATAAAACATATAAAATAATATTTAAAAGAATAAAATCGATAATTTAATATGTATAATAATATATCAATAAAATGAAATAAAAATAGTAGATCAATAATAATAATAATTCTTCATATTAATCACCATATTTCACCTCATGTGTCTGATGTGTGAGAGCAGCAGCAGCAGCTGAGCCTGACGCCTCGACTGCTGCTGAGCGGAGCATCCTGATTGGCTGATGTGATGTATGAGGGCGTCGGTGATGGTGTCCAACATGTTCTGCACAGCCACGGTGTTGTGGAGTGGCTCCATCGTGCCTGTGCAGAAAGAAAAGGCCCCTGACAGGAAGTAAGAGGAAAAAAACCATTGTTTTACACTTTCATTTAAATACGAAGCGACGAAAACGCAAAGTAACGACTCGATTAAAACCAACACACATTCTAAAAAATCTCATTTTGTAAATAATTTAAAAAACAGTAATTAGTGCCTCCTGAATGGATTTATTTCTATAGTTTTTATCATTTACGGTCATCATACGACCAACGCTGACCTTTATATTTATAGTTCATGTTTCATGTTCATTTCTATCATCATTTTGTGTCATTTTGTGTGTTTTGTTTGTTTGTTTGTTTTATTTATTATTTATTTTTAGGGCCTGAGCACAACGGAGCATAGGACCCTATTGTAATGCACTTTGTTATTATTATTATTATTACTGACATCATCACTGCAGAGAGTGATGATGTCAGAATTCTTCAGTGTACTGAAGAACTATTACTTCAGTACACTGAGGGTTTCTTTCTACCACAACAGGAGTTTTTCACACTATAAGAGGATCGTGTGGAGCACGAACGAGCGCAAAGCTTATGGTAGTTATTAAGAAAGTTATGGTTGAACCCAACCGTCATTCATAGTCATAGCGCCACCTATTGGTAAAAGGAAATCATAGATATTATATTTATACAGAACATCGCAGGAAAGTTTGTGATATAATCTTTGAAAATGTTCAGCTACGTCTCAACACATTTCTGCCCCGACATGCAACACACCTCAACGTGCACCACGTCCCGACATGTGTGTGGTTGTGAGGTCCTGTTCATCACTGCTTGCAACTTTAATTCAGTATATTTTTCTCTTATTTTGTGTGTTTTTGTGTGTTGTTGGTAATATTTAAATTATTCTCTCTCAGTGTGTGTGTTTTTGGTGTCATTTTGTATGTTTTTCTGTTACTTTTGTATATTTTCTAGTGATATTGTGTATTTTTCTCTCATTTAGTGTGTCTTTGTTGTAGTTTTATGTGTTGCTGGTAATAGTAAGTGTTTTCTCTCTTAGTGTGTGTTTTTTTGGTGTCATTTTGTTGTTGTTTGTTATTATTCAGTATATTTTTCTCTTATTTTGTGTGTTGTTGGTATTATTTAAATTATTCTCTCTCAGTGTGGGTGTTTTTGGTGTCGTTTTGTATGTTTCTCTGATATTTTTGTGTATTTTCTAGTGATATTGAGTATTTTTCTCTCGTTTTGTTTGTTTTGTTGTCATATCGTGAGTTGCTGGTGATGTTTAGTATGTTTATCATTTTTCACTACAAACAAACATTATGAAACCACATATTTTAATGCTTTCATTTGTTAATTTCCCTCTCTCTCTTTTAAGTACCCCCTGTAGTGCCATCGCGTACCCCTTGGGGTTAGTAAGTAAGTAAGTAATAGAAAGTGGCAGCACTTCAGTCTTTTTTAGCTTCCAATCAGGAAATCTCTCATTCCTGGGATAAACACAACCCTGTGCTGTATTGTTGTCATGGTAACGGTGATCAGGTATATTGATGACAGGCCTTTCTAGGACACTGTGTTCACCTTAATGTATCTGAGCATCAATCAGGGCGTCACCTCTGAGCTCGTAGGTTGAAGCAGCGACGGAGATTTAAGATGGTCAGCTTTGTTTTTCAGCTAAAAAAATCCAAAAACACTAATGTCTGATGTTGCTGCTGGAATCGGCTCCACTTTGCTCTCAGATTCCCTGAAAACGAGGGCGAACGGAGGCGTAAACACACTGTGGCCCTCATTTATCAACCGTTGGTATGTTCAGATCTGAGCGTTAGCATTAGCTTAGCCTTAGCGTTAGCGTACGCTATCATCAGATCTCACGTCAGGTCTGGATTTGTGGAGCAGCAGCAAAAAGACTGAAAATAATTATTAAACATATCTCAGATCATATCATTTAAGCATAAGCAGCCAGACACACATGTAACGCATTATTAACACAAATGAAACTAAATCAAATGAACTTTAAAAAAGCCACGTTACTACGGATACCACAGGAGCTGCTACTGTCCGAGCACAAGCACACAGCGACTTTAATCTCATAAAATTATGATTTCATTAGGATAAAATCTGAATAGCACATCAGCACTGGGGTCTGTACGGAGGAAATATCACCTTTTAAATGTAAATAATTCCCTAAACTTTTACAAATGTGCTGCAGTATTTAATCAGTCATGTGATGAAGGCAAAATAAACACAGACAAGAGACAAGATTTAGTCATTTTAAGGCTGTTTTAAAGGTTTCAATTGTTAATCTCATTAAATTACGATTTTATTAAAATACGACTTTATTTTCATAAAATTACTACTTTAATCTTGAAATATTACAACTTTAATCGCATAAAATTACGATTTTATTCAAATATAACTTTATTTTCATAAAATTCGTATAGCACATCACTGTACGGCGGAAACAGAACCTCATTCACGCTTTTAAATGTAAATAATTCCATAAACTTTTACAAACCATGTCAGAAATAAACTGAATAAATAAATAAATAAATAAATGTGCTGCAGTATTTAATCAGTAATGTGATTGGTTGATTGGTTTAAATGTTTTGATTGTTAATTTCGTTTTATCTGTTATTTATTACCAGGATCTCTGTTGTGCACACAGGGGGGCAGACTTCGCCTGCTCACTGGCTGATTCTCTTCCATAGAGTGTTTAAATAAACTTCTTTAATTCCAGTTTTCACGCGTTCAAAAAACACACCTTTGTTTTGCTCCACCTCAGATGTGAAGATGCTGATTTTCATCTTTTAATGTTTGACCTCAGTGGGCGGGGCCTCCGAAACTGGACGACGTAACATGTTAACGACGATTAAATTCAGCCACCGCATTTATCAACACCGGATCATTTGTACGCTGTGATTGGCCAGATACCAATGTTTGATAAATCGTTTTCACGCATGGTTGATGAACGAGGGCCGCGGTGTGAAGGCCGACGTGATTCCTCACCAGAGTTGAGCAGGATGATGGCTTTCAGACACACAAACTCCTCCGGTTTGAGTTTGAGCATCCGAAAGCGTGCGGCGGTGGCCAGAAGCATGTCGAAGATCTCAGCCATGCCTTCCACGCAGTCGCCTTCGTTTCTGCAGGAAAATAAAAACACCAAGAAGATAAAGGCAGCGTTACCGCGGCGCATCAATGTTATATCAAAATGAAAAGAAATCTGAGCACTACCAGATTAAAGTTGTAATAATTGAAGAATAAAGTCATAATTTCATTAGATTAAAGTCGTGATTTTATGAGAATAAATGTGAAGGTAACGTAAAACCAACAGCCCTGAAGTCGACCAGTTTCAATTTTATTCTCATAAAAATACAACTTCATTCTCCAATTATTACGACTTTAATCTTGAAACATTACAACTTTAATCCCATAAAATTAAGTTTTTAAGATACAAATTTATTCTCATAAAATTATGAATTTAATCTTGAAATATTACGACTTTAATCTCAAAATACTATGACTTTAATTTCATAAAATTAAGATTTTATTAACACGCAACTTTATTCTCATAAAATAAAAAATAAAAACTGAAATACTACGACTTTAATCTTGAAATATTATGACTTAAATGTCATAAAATTACGATTATATTAACAATTTTATTCTAAAAATAATCCCATCTTTATTCTCAAAATATTACGACTTTAATTTAATAAAATTACAAGTTTATTACGATACAACTTTATTCTCATAAAATAAAATTTTAAAAAACTATATATATATTATAGTAGTGCACAGATTTTTTATTTCATTTTAAAACGGCCCTAATTCGCCGTCGTACAAAGTAAATGCTTATAAATGTCATTTGTTGCCTGATGATAAAAAACAAACTAATGTGATTTTAAAAGTGACGGTAAAATGGAATAAAGAGATAAAGTAGTGGCGCACAGAGCGAGGGAATGAGTCGACCATGACCTGCAGCGTTTTAGTCGTCATCTGTAATAGGAGAGCACACACACACACACACACACACACACACACACACACACACCGCCACCGCCCGTGTTTTACAGATAATACCGTGTAATACACGTCTGAATCTAACGGGGCCATCAGGCACATCCGTCGATAAGGGCCCGTCTGTATCGTTTACTCCTCCATGGAAGGAACGGAGGGAACAGTGTGTACCACAGTAGCACAACACACACACATATCTCACATTCTCTTCATCCTTCAGCTCTCTAGTTTTGTAGTTTTATTCTTTTTTGTTGTTGTTTTGTGTGAATTTCTTGTAATTTTGTGTGTTTTTGTTGACATTTTGTGTGTGTTTTATATCATTTTGTGGATTTTCATTGTAGTTTTGTGCATTTTTAATGTTTTGTTTATTTTTGTTGTCAATATTTGTGTGTTTGGAGTTATTTTATATATTTTTCTCTCATTTGACATGCTTTTGTTATTGTTTTGTGTTAAGTTGGAGCCCTTTTGTGTATTTTTTGTGTAATTTTGTAATTTTTTGTCGTCGTTTTGTGCATCTTTGTAATGTTGTCGCTATGTGTGTGTGTTTGGAGACATTTTGTGTATTTTTGTTGCAGTTTTGTGCAATTTATTTCTTTTTCTTTATTTTTATTGTTGTTATTTGTGTGTTTTGAGTTATTTTGTATATTCATTGAACGTGTTTCAGTGGTTGTTTTGTGTGTAGTGTGAGTTCTTTTGTGCCAGAGCAGCAGACAACACTCGTCTCACATTTTGCCATTTTTTTTTTCCATATTCTCTTCATCGTTTAGCTCTTTCCTTCGTCTTCTGCAGTCATTTTTTTCCCTAAAGATTTCTTGTGACGTGGTTTGATTAAAATCTCTGCTTTCCAGCTCCGTGCTGTAATAATAACGGAGAGGCTACTGTACTCTCTCCTCCACAGGGAACGGGTGATTAGTCTTTCACTTTCTCACAGATGGCACAATGGATGCTAAGGTGTGAAATGAAACGTCTCCAATTCTGTAGAGGTTTGTCAGTGGGGGGAGGGGCTTTGATAAGGTCCTCCTACTGTATCTACCTGTCCAGAATGAGATCTTGTGCAAAGATGAGTTTTCCCGGGCAGTGGATGGACCTCCAAATGAGGCCGATCATCAGCACCTCCAGCCACGAGCTCTCCAGCAGCTGAACCTGGTCGTGAAGGGAAAGCTGCAGGAAGCCTGAAACACACAGAAATAACTCCTCATAATACATACGTACAGTACGTACAGTACGTACAGGGGTAGACAGTCTGTTTTTGGCTTTTTTTGATGAGCGTGTAGAGGCAGACATGATAACAAGTGGCTAAAAGTGGCAAAAACGTGGCAAGAAAAGAGTAAGAAAAGACAAAAATGGGCCAAAAGCAGTCAAGAGTGGCCAAAAAATGGTGAAATAAAGATGAACCAGGTGGAATGTAAAGGTAAATGGTAACTTTAATGAGCAAAATGTGGCAAACAATAGTGAAAAAGGGTAAAAATGTGGAACAAAACAAGGCAAAATGTAGAGAAAAAAGGAAACAAGTGGTATTTATTGGGCAAAAGTAGCTTATGTGGATAAAAAGTGGCCAAAGTAAATAAATAAAGAAGTGTCAAAAAGAAAGTAAAGAAAATTTTGTATATTTTTCTTTCATTCTATGCGTTTTTGTTATTTTTAATGTGTACTTGGAGCCCTTTTGTGTATTTTGTGCCTTTTTGATGTGGGTTTTTTTTTGTTATCAATTTGTGTGTTTGGTTTAATTTAATGTATTTGTTGTAGTTTTGTCCATTTTTGCTGGTTTGTTATTTTTTGTTGAATTGTATATTATTCTCTAATTTTACAAGTTTTTCTTGTGGTTTTGTGTGTAGTTAAAGCCCTTTTCTATATTTTCGTTGTACTTTTGGGGATTTCTGCTGTTTTGTTTATTTTTGTTGTCATTATTTGTGTGTTTGGAGTTATATTTTGTATGTTTTTGCTGTTGTTCTGTGTTTGGTTGGAATCCTTTTGTGTAGGTTGTGCCTTTTTGTTTTGGTTTTATGTGTTTTTTGTTGTTGCTTTGTGTGTGTTTGGAGTCATTTAGAATATGTTTCTCACATTTGAACACATTCATTTAGACCATGGGTCGCCATGTCTGTTGTACAGTGTTAGACACGCTCACGCTGAGTAAACGGGAGATACTGTAACAGTTAAAATATCACAGGGTGGTGATGTTTGCTTTTCACCTCTATCTGGTGTATTCATTTTGTGTATTTTTGTAGTCATTTCTTGTGTTTTGAGTCACTGTGTGTGTTTCTGTTGTCGTTTTGTTCATGTTTTTACTCTTTTTGTGCATTTTTGCTTATTTTTGTTGTCAGTGTTTGTGTTTTTGTTGTTTTTTTTGTATGTTTTGGGAGTCCTTTTGTGTAGGTTGTGTTTTTTTGTTGAGGTTTTGTGTGTTTGGATTCATTTTGTGTATTTTTTGTTGTCGTTTTATGTGTGTTTGGAGTTATTTAGTACGTTTTTTCTCACCTTTTATTCATTTTTCTTGTCATTTTGTCACCACTACACATTTACACTTTGTTTAGAGCACAGGTAACAGCAAACATTAAACACCTCATCACTGGAAAACTCACATGCAATTACAGCCAATTCACCGCATGCTGCAAACACGCTGTGCAATTAAAGCTTTTTTGTCTTTGGGCTTTTAGTGACACACACGGTTTGTATTTCCTCAAACTAAAGGATTTACTCCACGTGTGTGAGCATTTAAGCCCAATGGGGAGTCGACAGATTGAGCAAACAATCCAGTAAAAGGTGTTGACAGTAATTTCACTGTAATGGTGCTGCTGTGTGTGTGTGTGTGTTTTTACTACACTTTGCCTTGATAACTAGATAGAGGCGATGAGTGAGCGTCTGTGTCATGTTTAAGAAACACTCAGTGACTGAGCTCCTGTAAACACGTCTCCTTCAAAATAAGGTTTTTATCTGACGTGGACAAAACACTGCTTTAAAAATCACTTTTAGGTCATAAACCTCAAATTAATTTAACTCTTTAAAACCACATTTGCATTAAAACGTTCAGCCCGTGAATAAATATGTGTCGTCAATGATAATCAAATACAATTGTGGCATAATTATAATCGTAATCATAATTTTAAGAATTTGTCGCCGTTGTAATTGTAATTGAGTTCAGATAATTGACTTTGTAATTGAAATAACCATGAAAATTCATTAAAAACTTTAAATTAGAATGTAATTAAATGCAAAACAGGTCTATGGCTAACACATAAGTAGTTATCAAATATTAAAATCTATTTCATATTAAGTTTTCCTGCTACCTGTCAGTGAATTTTCACACTCATACAAGAGTTAGGATTTAATATAAGTTTTACAGTTTTACTGAGTAACAATAGTGTGAATGTAACTGATGCTAAATTCTAACTCTGGTCCCTAGTTGGCTTTTAAATAAGATTTATATAGCGTTTCTCTGTGTATTCTTTGTGTATTTTTGGTGTCAATTTGTAAATTTTTGTTGTTTTATGTATGTTTTTCAGTCATTTTGTATATTTCTCTCTTTTTATGTTTTATTAGCTGTTCTTTTTTCATGATAATCTGTTGTGTTTGAGGGTTTTTTTTGTGTATCTTGTGTATTTTTCTTGTCAGTTTGTTGTTTTTTGTGTGTTTTTGGAGTCATTTTGTGTATTTTTGTTGTTTTTTGTACATTTCTCTCTCATTTTGTTTTCCCACTACCTGTCAGTGAATTTTCACACTCACACAGGTGTAACGGTTAGAAGAGTTGGGATATAATAGAGGGTTTTTTTAACATGAATGTAACGGATGTTTAGTACAAAGAGTTTATAGTTATTGCTAAATTCCAACTCTGGTCCCTAGGTGTGTTTTTACATAAGATATTATAATAAATGCACTAAAATGTAAAGATGTTAAAACGACATCGTACACATTAAAAACTGATACAATCATCACAACGCTACATGAATAAAAGTTTGTAATAGTAATTGAGAATGTAATTGTAATTGACTTTCAGGGGAAAAAAAATAATGTTCATTCATTTGTAATTGGGAAAAAAGCCTGTTATCGTAATGATAATTAACTATGGATAAATTAAAAACGTAATTGTGTGTGGGGTCCTCACCTGGGAGCTTCTTGGCCCAGGCGATCATGTGAACCAGCTCTTTGTCGGCCATGCTGGTGAGCAGAGTCATCATGGTGACCTCTGTGTAGGGTCGGCTCATCTTCTGACGGGAGCTCAGGATGGGAGGCTCCGCCCCCTGGAGCAGGAGGAGCACCTGAGGGCACGAAAAACCCCGTTTAATCAGAGAAATCATGAAAAACACAAAAACAGCCATAAAATCACAAGAAAATACACAAAAGGACAACAAAAAATACCCCAATTTACTCACAAAAAAGATAAATATACACAAAAATAATTAGGAATTATGCAAACCGACTTCAAAAATGTACATAACTGACAACAAAAATACACAAAATGACTCATAACACACAAAACAACAACAGAATTACACAAAATGACAGCAAAAAAAACCGCACGCAATCACAATAAACTGCACAAAAGATGGAAATATAAAAACAAGATGTACAAATATACAAAAAAAACAGAAAAATAATTTTAAAAAGACACTATACATATGCAAAATGCAACAAAAATACATAGAAAAGAATTAAAAACTACAAAACAGCTAAAATACACAAAATGACTCCAAATAGCACGAAAAATGTCAAGAAAATACACAAAAGGACACCAAAAAATCTAAAAAATTAACTCAACACACAAGACAACTGTAAATATGCACAAAAATGTATTGAAAATTATACAAACCAACAGCAAAAATACACATAAATGACAAAAAACACAAAATGACAACAAAAAATGAACAAAATCACAATAAACTGCACAAAATACAAACAAGATGATTACAGATATACAAAAAAATTGATAACATTAAAAAAAATCAGGAAATATTCCATTAAATAGACACAATGAAAACAAAAATACATATAAACGACTCTAAAAACACAAATTAACCACATTTCATAAAATGACAAACTACAAAACAGCCAAAATACACACAATGACTCCAAAAAACATGTAAAATCACAGTAGAATGCACAAAAAGACACCAAAAAAATACACAAATGTACAACTAGAAATATGCACAAAACAGTGATTGAAAATTAAACAAAACTACAAAAATACACATAAATGGCTCAAAAAACACAAAATGACTCCCAAAAAAAAAACAAGTAAATCACAATAAACTGCAAAAAATACACAAATGTACTCGACTAAAAATATACAAAAAAACAAGTGAAAAATATTTTTTTTAAAAAGATACAGGAAATATTCCATAAATGCACATCATAGCAGAAAAATAACATAGAAAACCTTTTTGTTTATTATTTTAAATGTTGATCATGTGACCCTCGGATCATCTCTGTTTACATGTGTTTTTTACAGACCTGATCAGGTGGCATGGTGGTCATGGAGAATCTTCCTCCTCCTCCGGCTCCTCCGGCTCCTCCTCCTGCGATGCCGTTACGTTTCCTGCCCTCGTGAGTGGGCGTGGCCTTGTGTTCTACGTCTTTCGCTACTTTCTCTCTGTCAATGATCCCCGCACGTCGTTTGTCACGCCGCAACACACGACCACGGTCCTTACGCACACCTTCAACACACACACACACACACACACATATTTTTGCTCATTTTAATGTATTTTTGCTACATTACTCACATTTCTACATCACATTTCAATGCATTTTCTGCACATTTTTCCACTTTCCAGACATGTTCAGCACTTATAAACCCTTTCCACTACATTTTCCACCTAATGTCACATATATTGACCCATTATTGTCACTTTTAACCTGTTTTCACCATATTTCATGCTTATTTTTTTACAATTTTAACCACATTCATGATTTGTAATGCCCATTATTTGACAGTTTAAACTCATTGTTCTAATATTGACACTTTGAACCATTTTTACCACTTTTTCAGTCTGTTTTTGTCCACTCTTGGTTTTTAAAATCCCATTTCACCACCTTTTCCACCATTTTTTGTCACTTTGAACCATTTTATTATGATTAAAACAATGATTTCTATCTTTAAGATGACTATAATAATAATAAACGTTCCTGGATAACAGTGGATATTATTCAGATGAATAAATAAATGTGGTTATCACAGATTCATAGAACAATGGACCATCATTTTACTGACTTTATGGATGGACCCCAAAAATCTCTCCCCTTTATTCCCCTTATAGATGGTCCTGTCTCCACATGACTGTTCTTCAATGTTCATGGTCAGCTACAGTGGGGGTCCCCGCTCTCTGGGACCTTTATTTTGGCGGGAGAACCACTGTTTTAAACAACTTTTCGTTCTGTTGTGGTGTTTAAAAAGTTAAAAAAAAAAGTATGCAAAGAGAAATGTGTGTGTGTGTGTGTGTGTGTGTGTGTGTGTGTGTGTGTGTGTGTGGACTAATCAGAAGTTGTTCCTCCTTATTTGGAAAAAGAGAAAATCTCCTCAAGGTCACGTTAAAGATTCAAGCTTATCAACATCCTCCAGCGTGTTCATGTTCGTGCCAACTTTTTCCTTTTTTCGTAACAAATCTATCATTTTTTTAGGATTTTTCAGAAATGTAATTAATGCCCACACAAATACATGATTAAATAACTAAAATGAGGGTGCGTGTTAGTATACCTCCTTTCATCATTCCCACTTCGTAACACTTCCTCAGACGACAGGCCTGGCAGCTCTTCCTGCGATTCCTGTCAATGGTGCACTGATTGGTTGCTGGGCACATGTAGTCATTGTGACCTGAAATAGAGGAAGAAGAAAAAATAAAATCTATTAGTTCTCAAGCCTCCGCTGCCGTGCCCAGATGTAGGTTGGGTTGTTTCGTAGCTGGAACATTCTATTCCGATCGAAAAATGAAGCTGAAACGAATCAAATTAAAACATGGCATCTTTGGCTTGGTCGTTGCCATGGAGATTGCTAATGTCTTTATGACCAGTCATTGAGGAGACACTGCATCAATACGCCACATAAATACCATAAGCCTGAGTCATGGCTCACAAGAGGAGGATCAGGTCAGTGCACAGGGTCAGAGAAACGCTTCACATTACGTTCTACTCTCAGATCAAAGCAGATAATTGTTATTAATCAGAGAAAAGTGTTTAATAATCCTTCACATCTGCACTGCTGTAGCACATAAAAATAGGCTTTTATGTGCAAACAGCAGTGGAGAAGAAGAAGTATTACAAATGTGAATGTTTAGTCTCTAGGATTGCAAGAATAGAACCAACTTGATAACAAACATAAAACAGAACATCATTTTGTTTGACGTCCTTCCCGTGAAATATTTTTTTCTCTAATCAATGTATTTTTTTGTATTTTATTTACATGTTCCAGCAAATTCATTTTGTCTCCTTTTATTGAAATAATATGTTGAGGTTTCATTTATTCAGGCAACTTTTTTTTCCAGGAAATTGACTTTGATCTTCTGACATGTTTCGCCTGCCAACTGTCAGTCTTCCTCAGAGGCATCTGCTCATTGCTTTCATGTGTCCTTATGAGTTATTGTTGGGTGTGGCCAACTTGACAGCACTGTCAGGCTGGCCACAGGCGCCTCTGAGGAAGACTGACAGTTGGCAGTCTAAACATGTCAGGAGATCAAAGTCAATTTTCTGAAAAAAAGTCTGAATAAACCAATCTTGCAGGTGCGATTCTGACTAACCGATAATTATACCAACCTTTTTCAACTTTATTTAGATTGTTTCAGATCTTTTAACCCACGTGTCAAACTAAAGGCCTGTAGCCTATATACTGTATATATATATATATAGGCTACAGGCCTATATATATATATATATATATATATATAGGCCTGTAGCCTATATACTGTATATATATATATATAGGCTACAGGCCTATATATATATATATATAGGCCCGTAGCCTATATACTGTATATATATATATATAGGCTACAGGCCTATATATATATATATATATAGGCCTGTAGCCTATATACTGTATATATATATATATATAGGCTACAGGCCAGAAAACAATATATATATTGGGGGTTGTTTCAACCCTTTTCAACAGTTTTCATCATATCTTCTGCATTATTTCATTGAGGGTTCAGCCGTAAACATCAGCCCGTGCATTTTTCTTCAACACTTTTAAGTTTTATACATAAGGCTGAAAAATGAGAAAAAATAAAGAAGAACCAGGTGGTATGTAATAAAACAAAATGGGCAAAATGTGGCAAAAAGAGGCAAAATGTGAGGAAAAAAAGAAACAAGTGGTATTTATTGGGCAAAAAGTAGCTTATTGGAATGAAAAGTGACTAAAAAATTAAAGAAAGGAGAAATATTGGATACAAATTTAAATTTTTTTTTTGAAAAGTGGCAAAAACGTGGCAAGAAAAGTGTAAAGTGACTAAAATGGTCCAAAAACAGTCAAGAATGGCCAAAAATGGTCAAATAAAGAGGAACCAGGTGGTATGTAATGGCATTGGGATGAAAAGTGGACAAAAAAGTAAAGAAAGGATAATTAAAATGAAGACATAAAAAGCCAGATGTTGAGAATCACTGACTAAATAACAGCTTCTACATAATGTCACTGATAATGTAGACACACACTCCTGTTCTCAATGGTCAAATAAAGGTAGAAAACAAGTATAAAAACACACGTTTTCAGGTCAGAAAGCTTTTCAAACATAATGATGAGAGCTCCTACCCTGGATGCTCCTCTTGAAGAAGGCCTTGCAGCCCTCACAGGACCACACCCCATAGTGGTACCCAGAGGCGTAGTCGCTGCACACGGCACAGAAACGCATCTCCTTGGTCAGCTCGAAGCCTTGGGCCCCGACCCCTACGTCGCCGACGCTGTACGCCTCATTCAGGGAGCCACACTGCTCGTCCCTGGAGACCGACTGGTGACTGCTTCTGTGACGGGTTACCAAGGATTCATTTTCATCATAACACAACTTCATTAGCCTAATCATAAATGATGAATATTCTGACATTTTGGTTTAAATCCCAGTCAGTCTTCATCTCTGTGAGAATAACAAAGCGTATCATCTTCCACCTGTGTCAGGAAACAATCTGTTTGTGTTCTCCACTTGTTCTCACGTATTGTTCCCTTCTCAAGGCCCTCGACCCAAGTCCCTAATCTCTGGGATTAGAAACCCAGGACAGAGCGTAATCCTTTCTGTACAGATAACGGACATGGTTTGTATAATAGCAAGATTAAATAACACGAGAATAGATATTTTTTAAAAATGGTGTTTGGTTTATGATCCTATTCACAGGAAGTAACTGGTTGCTATGGTCACATTAGGGTTTTATTTCACTACTACTACTGGTTTTTCAGGTAAGAGGTAAAAAAAAGTGTAGTAAGTGTTTAAAGAGAGACAAACAAGCAGGATAGATCAGGCTCTGATCAGTTACACAATCCCCGACGTTTGCACAAACACAATCTGAGCAAACAAAGAATTAAATGTGAACAAATCACAGCCCTCGTCATGTTTAATCTCAATTTAAGACTAAAACTAAAAAAGAACTTTTTCTCTCACCTGTAGCTGGGTGTCGAGGTGGTTTCCAGGTAGTGTTGGATGGGGGGGTGCATAAAGGGGCTCAGGCGGGGGCTGGAAGGAACAAACACCAGAGGACTGCTGGGACCACTGCCCACAGATTGCATACTGCCATCCGACGGGGGTCCAAGGGCGTCCAGGGAGGCAGAGTAGAAGCCGGGAGTGGAGTGGCCGTACAGGGGAGTGGGCGCCGGGGTGGGAGCAACGTAGTCGTACGTTTCCTCCAGGAAGTCCACGTTGGCCAACCCCCCCGGACCCCCGGCTCTCCTCAGGGTACATGTCGGACAGGGAGGTGCACGGAGACGGCTCTGAGGAGGAGAGGAGGAGAGGTGGAGGGGGAGAGATGTTGTCCAGCTCTGAGGAGGAGGAGAGAGGGCGAGTGGGTCTGAGCAGGGATCCTCCACACGGGCTGTGGCTCTGCCTGAGCAACAGCACAACATCATCACAGAGCAGCAGCGATCAGCAGCAGGATTTAGACCTGGAGGAGGAGGGAGCGCTTTGACTCCTTCCTCCCTCCCTCCCTCCCTCTCCACGTCCATTAAAACCTCAAATAACAAACAAATGTCAGGGAGAGGAAAGAAGACGCCTCAAACTTTCAAACTTTTATTCATTATTTATTACAAAAGCTTATTACATTCACTGAAGAAGAAAAACTTCATGTTTTTCGGAAAAACTTAATATTTTTCTGAATTGATCACATAAAAATAAAAAAGAAACAAAAAGTGCAATGTTTTTTCTGTTTTTATAGCAAACATTTTTCGGCTTTTCTGAATTATCTCAAAAACAAAAAATATTTCCTATAAAAACACGGCCAATTTTTTTGATTTACCTATTTTTATCTCATCAATTCAAAATTCAGGTAATATTTAGTATGATTGCCATTTTTAACTAAAGATAAACACTATAAAACCGCACATTTTTAATGCTTTCATTTGTTAATTTTCCTCTGTCTCTCTCTCTGTTTACAGGAAGTGGGGCCATGTGACATCATCAGTCACATGATTTCAAGATGGAGGAACGCAGGCTGTAAAACGGTAAAGATAGTCCCATTTTTAAAAGGAAATTAAACAAACAGTTCAAAATAATGCGTTTTATTAGGCATAGATCTACTAAGGCTTTAGGCCACATTTTGTGTGATGTTTTCATTTGAAAAAAGATAATTTAAAAAAAATTTAAAACATTATCTAAATTTGTCATTTTATTTTATTCTATTATCACTAAAAATGGATTTTATTTACAGGCGACCCCACGTGGGGTCACGACCACAAGGCTGAAAAACACTGCCTTAAAGCAGGGATCCAGTGGATCCAGTTCAGCACAACAAAAACAACAAAGGGGGGGGGGGGGGACTTTAAAGATGCGGCCAAATCGATACCAGTGGTGCATTTTAGTGCCAGGTCACCATAACACAGCAAACAAAGCATGAGGTCAAACATCATTGAGTCACAAACATTAAGTCATTACACAATCAATCCCATATAAGGAGATAGATGTGGATTTATATTATTCTGACCTAAAGATGCTTTAAAGACCCTACGATCACAATGAAAATGTTTATTTACATTCTCTACTGTCGGCATCTTCTCACAAGCAGGAAAAGTCACTAATCAATATCTGAAAAAGTTATTGAACAATGTTAAAAAACTCAAATCTAAGAAAATTACAGGAGTTTCTGTTTAAAAAAACTGCATGGGATCCTTAGCGACCTTGAATGTTGTGGCACCAGACGTCAAGGTGACAAAAACACAACCTTGTGGGACTAAAAAAGATTTCCAAGAAAGTCAACAATCACCGTGATTCTTGAAAATAACGTAAAAACATTACATTTAAGGACAGCTATAGAGGTATTTTAATAAAGGGCACCCATTGTAAAGATGCGCATGCTAAAATAAACATTTAGCAACAAACCATGTTTAAAAAATGTACGTACAATTTTTAATGTTACTTTTGACAAGATTTACTGCACAATTTGTGAGATTTGTAATATTTAAAACTATGTGAATGTTAAATCTAAATGTTAAATATTAAATCTAAAAGTTAAATATTAAATGTAAATGCTAAATCTAAATGTTAAACCTAAATGTTAAATGCAAATGTTAAATCTAAATCTCAAATCTAAATGTTAACCATTAAATCTAAATGTTAAATCTAAATATTAAATTTAAAGGTTAAATTTAAATCTAAATGCTATATATTAAATCTAACTGCTAAATGTTAAATTTATATCTAAATGTCACAGGTGAAACTAAATATTTAGCTAATAGGCAAATTCACCAAAAGTACCAGAATAAAAGCTCACCTTTGATATTTAACATATAGATTTAGATGTAACATTAAGATTTAGATTAAAAATTTAAAATTGACATGGAACATTTAGATCAGAATCAGAAAGGTTTTTATTCACAAGTACAGTTTGAAACAGCACAAGGAATTTAACTTGTCAGTTGGTGTGAAGAACATGCGCACCAACACACCGAGGCAGCCATCTGCGGCGCCATTCATAGAAATGTTAAATGTTAAATCTAAATGTTAAAATTTAAATCTAAATCTCAATGTCACAGGTGAAACTAAGTATTTAGCTAATATGCAAATTCACCGGAAGTACCAAAATTAAAAACTCACCTGTGACATTTAACATTTAGATTTAGATTTAAATTTAGATGTAACATTGACATATTTTTGCGAGAAAAGTAAATATCCCAAATATTGCTGTAAATCTGGTCAAATGTAACATTAAAAAAATCATGTTTGTTGCTAAATGTTGCAAAAAGTTGTGTAACTTTACGATCAGTGTCCTTGTGTTGGTTCAGGGTTAGGGTTGGCAATGGGATTGTGAATAATAATAATATAGTTAATTAAATAAGGCTTTGATATGAGTTTAAAAATAAAGACCTGCATCCATTGGGCAAAGGAAGAAAAAAATGAAAAGGCACAATTTTTCCTATTTTCTGTTAACACTAACAACCCCATTTTCAAGACATGTCAGGTCAAGTGGAAAACAAGTAGCTGATGATATGTATTTTTTGCATTTCCCTGATGGAGTGAAGACACAGCTGCATTAGGAAGCTGAGAACGTAATCACCTAAATGGATGAAGATGGAAAGCTTTCTCACTGTAATTGACTTGATTATTGTAACACACAAACTGTCACTCAATTATGGCGTTCAATCTTCTCCTCCTGCTCATTCAGAGGTGGAATGCACTTGCATGCATTTGCAACCAGCTTTATTGACGGCCGCTCAGGTTCAACCTGACCTGCGTACAGTGAAAGGTCAACAGCTATCAACAGAATAAAGAGACCGTGTCACACACCTAGTGGGCAGTCTGGCAGCAGCCTGACGACACACTATTCTCAGCTCATACAAAACATTTATTCTCAGATTCCTTCTTGATTTTGATGATGGATGAATAAATGCCACTGTTATATATTTAATTTACTGTGTTTTTTTTAATCATATAAAGACATAGCGTCGAACTCATAAATCAATAAACTCAAGATTATTCGCTGGAAAATAAGATGTAAAAGGTTAAAATATGTTTTGTTCTTCACTGTAAACACTTTAATTATATTTTCAGAAAAATTCCACGCATTGCATTGTGGGATGTGGAATCCTGTAGAGCCTAGGTTCCCAAAGTGGGGTACGCAAATTGTCATTGGGGGTACGAGTATTAATGCTAGGTTAATGCTAAGCTAATGTAGGCTAATGTCAATGCTAGACTAATGTTAGTTAATGCTAACATTAGGTAATGCTATGTTTATGCAAATGCCAGCTAATTTTATTGTTAATGTTAATGCTAGCAAATGCTAATGCTAGGCTAGAGCTATGTTTATGCTAATGCCAGTATTAAGCTAATGCTAATGTTAATCAATGCTAGCTAATGCTAATGATAGGCTAATGCTAGCTATTTCTAACAGTAATGCTATAGCACCTGCATCATACTGTGCAATCTATTGTACTTTGTAAAAGAAAACAATTGAGTCATTCTGTGTATTTCTGTTGTAATTTTGTGTTTTTTGGTGTCATTTATGTGTTTTATTGTATATTTTTCAGTTACTTTTGCATATGTTTTGTCGTCCTCTGTGCATTTTTATTGACTCTTTGTGCATTCTATTGTAAGTTTGTATATATTTTTTTAGTCATTTTGTGTATGTTTGTTGTCATTTTGTGTTTTTGGAGTAATTTATGTGTATTTTTGGAGTTGTTTTGTAAACTTTGCGTATATCCATAGTCATCTTGTTTATGCAGTTTTTGCCATTTCCTGTCGTCTCCCACCTGTTATGGGACAAAGATTGATGTTTGTGTTTTCAGTTCATGTTTTAATCAAGATCATTTTTTTCATTATCATTAATATAATTCTCATTTTCAACAGAAGAAATTACACATTTTATTATCCCCATATTTTTCATGCTTTTATTTGTTAATTTTCCTCTCTCACTGTGCCATCGTGTATTTGAAAAACACTGGTCTATGAGGCCTAAACTATGTCCTGATTAAAAAAATTTAAAAAACTAGCATCTCCAGCAGCTTTATATTAAATAAAAAAACAACTACCTAAACATCCCCTATTTTCATGCTTGTTAAATATGAAATGAGAGCAGAAAACCAATCATAGAAGTGATTTATTAATTTTACAGCCAAGGACTTATGTTCATAATCCAGTATTAGCTTTGAAACACTGTCAGAATCAATGATATAACAACACCGCGCCACCACATTAAACCGATACAGAGGTTTAGTTAAAACAAGCACACGTCATCGTCTCTGCTGTTGTTACAGAGTCAATAACCAGACCCCATCCATCAACATGAAGCCACTTCATTAGATGTCATGATGTTGATGAATTCTATTATCCGTCTGTTTGTGTGAACTCATGCATATCAATTATCGCAGTGCAACAGTGATGGAAAAAAACTAACAACCCCGAGTGTAAATGAAAACAACATTATTAATATTATTATTCCAAACCTCCGCTAATTGCACTAATTGTGTCTGATGTGATGATTTAAAAGAAGTCATTTCATTTACAGTTTTGTATCAGCATTTTCACATCCATGTAAACAATAGGAGATGAGTCGGCGTTTTTCAGGTCAAAGTTTTAACACTTTTTTCCCGCCTAAAGTGATCCTCCACTGTTTTTACAAATGTGGCCTAAAAACTTCTAAATGTACTTATTAGTAGATCTATGTCTAACAAAACACATTATTTTGCACCATATTCGTTTTTATTAACTTTTAAAAATGATATTACTTTACAGCGTTAAATTCTGTGTTCCACCATCTTGATTGATGATGTCACGCGGCCCCACTTCCTGTAAACATCCCATTGTTTTCTATTGGAATGAAACATTCAGCCTGATTTTTACATCATTTAGCAGCTTTTTCAGTCAAAATTCAAACTTTTGACGCTCTGGTGGCTAAAGTTGGCGAGTAAATCACGGATTACTGAAGATGCATAAACCCTGAGGATAGAAGTGCTTTTGGGTGGGAGTCCTTCAACAGTTTGTGGTTTACTTGCTAACTTCAGCCACCAGAGCATGTCAGCGCACTATTTCAGGGAAGATAAAGGTCCCTTAGGATAGCTTTTCTTCTCTGCTTCATTTTCTACTACCAAACTGCAGAGTTTGCAGTCAACAACCGGGTCACAACCGTTTTTAATTCTCATTCTGTAAACAAAAGGTTTATATCGACATCTTTTAACGTTTCCTGATTATTTAGAGCAACTAAAAGATCTAAAAAGCTACTAAATGTTTCACTCCAATAGAAAACAATGGGATGTTTACAGGCAGTGGAGCCGTGTGACATCATCAATCATGTGATTTCAAGATGGCGGAACACAGTAGCTCCATTTTTAAAAGTTAATAAAACAAATATGGTGCATAATAATCCATTTTGTTAGACATAGATCCACCAATAAAGCACATTTAGAAGATTTTAGGCCACATTTGTAAAAAAAATTCCCTTTAAGATAATCTTTGCATCGTGTGTGAGGTGGTTAATCCCGCCCTCTAATCCTCTGGTGTCGGGTTGTGGAACTGAATGACGGCGTACTTGCCGTTGGTCATCCAGCTCGGATCCCGAGACGTGAGCTTCTCCGCTTGTCCTGGCTGAAGTCCCACCTGCACGTTTGCCTTCAGGGTCCTCAGACTGCACAGCGGTGCGGGTCCGAACCCTCGCAGCGCCGTGTTAAAGTCCACCACGTGTTCCCAGTCCCTGTCGCCGGTCAGTTTCCTGTAGTTCAGATCTCCTTTAAACAGCACCAGGTCTGCTTCCTGCAGACTGGCGTACAGGTCCGGGGCGTCAGACGCCATGTCGCAGAACTCGTGGGGCTGCGTCCAGAAAGGATGGTCGTGATAGCGCCAGACGCCCTGCTTCAGATACGTCTGCCACTGGACGCCGCACTTTGACAGCCAGCGGTGATTGGCCGCCATCGCCTGACGCACAATCCACTGCAAATCATTGGCAGTGACGTCGGAGACGAACCACGGGAGAGACTTTCCGTGAAAATGGATCTGACGTACGAGACCAGAGGAAACCAAAAAGTCAGCAAAGACCAAGTCCGTCACCAACTCAAAGCCGGCGTTGTCGAGCACGATGTCGACTCTGTCCACCTTGGTTTTCCCCAACTTTTCCTGCCTCCGGGCTGACGTCAACGTGGCCCATACGGCATTGGTATCATCCACCAGAATGAATGGATGAAGGCTGCTCAGGGATTCAATAGGACTGGACTTTTGGGAATTATCTTCCCCAGCAGAGATGGACAGATCACACTTGTTCCCCCAGAGAGAAACCTGCAAATTTACAGCAATATTTTACAAAACAGAGAAAAAGTCAGAAATAAAATCAAATCAAATAGAGTTCTTACAAATGCCTAAAAGCAGGAATACAAATATTTTTCATATTATCAATAGGGCTAGGGCTTTAATGCATTAATCAGGATTAATTAATTACAGAAAAATAATGCACACAAAAAATTATGTTGTGAATTGCTTTTTTTTTCCACTCCAAACAGTGCGGAACCTTTTTTATTTCACGAGTTCTCGGTTTACCCATAATACTGATGCACAGACTACAACCAGTAGAACCAGTGCAGAATTTGTCGCTGTGCATCGTGGGCGTCAATTTGAGTTTATATAAACATTGGACCGTGGCTCAGTGGTAGAGTAGGTCTTCCAATAACCGAAGGGTTTGGGGTTTGAATCCTGCTCTATCTAAGTCATTGGGCAAGGCACTTTACCCACAGTGCCTCATGTGAATGGGTATGAATTGTATGAATGTTGGTGGTGATCGGAGGGGCCGTGGGTGCAAAATGATGTGAGTGAATGAATGGTTTCTGTAAAGCACTTTGAGTCCCCTCGAAAATATATATATATATATTAATATTAATATTATTATCAAAACAAAAGTTGTGTGCAAACTGTGTCTAGAAGCGCTGCTACAGATAGCATCGTCTGACCAAACTTATCAACTGCTATGTAGAAAAACTATTTCAAACTAAATTCATCAGTTGTTATGTTTATTTCATGATATCCACAGATATTTTAGTTATCTGGAATGTTCTGGACTAAGTGCTGTTTTTTCATTTTAATACAAAAACACATTTGTTTTAGAAAGTTTAAAAAAAAAAAACTAAATTACATTTAATTAAGTCTCCAATGAATTAGATTGTTTTTCAATCGAGTCCCACTACTAATTATGAAAGATATGACACTGACCTGTAGCAGTGTGCTGAAATGCTCAAAGAGCTGATTCTGAAAAAGCTCCTTTGCGTTCTTCCTTATTCCTTCCAAGTACGTACACAAGTCCATAACCGCCTGCTGAGAGTCAAAGAAGCTTTGGGTTTTTCCCTCATTAAAAACATCGTATTCACTGATGGGGGGGCTGAAGGGAAGGAAAAACAAACTGTGAGTAATTCCAGCAAGTTCATTTTGTCTTCATCTTGAATAATATATTATATTAAGGTTTGATTTATCCAGACTACTTTTTTCAGGAAATGTATTCCAAAAGAAGACAAAATGATCGTAGACGTCACACATCAATAGAATGCACCAAAGGACAGCAAAAATCCACAAATGTACTCATTGACTTATTATGGAAATATACAAAAACAACTGGAAAACATTTTTAAAAACACAAAGTACACAATACGACATCAGAAATACAGATAAATGACTCCAAAAACATGCAAAATAACAACAAATATATACAAAATGACTCCAAAAAAACATACAAAAGTACAATAAATTGTACACAAGTGAAACAAAAACACAACTTTCACAAAAATAACGGATAAATATACAAAACAATAAGAAAAAAATACATAAATGACACCAAAAACACAAAATAATAACAAAAATACACAAAATGACAACTAACACAAAATAATAAAAAGCAATGCAAATTTACTCTAAAAAACACACAAGAAGACTAAAAATATAGACATAATCACGGTTGTGAGCTTGTAATTGTTCTCACTTGAGCAGGAGGGCCTCGTGTATTCTCCGGTACATGTAACACTCCACGTATAACCATGGAGAGCTAAACCAGCTGACACACTCTTGGTCTCCCTGTAACTTCTGCTGTCTTTGCAGATACTGGTTCCACGCTTCTGAATCCTTCAGGTCATCTTTAAGTTCCACCACAGGTTTGTCAGTTTGGAGCTCGTTCCTCAGTTTTGACAGAAGACCGATCGCATTCTTCTCAGCCTCAATACCTTCCTGTTTATAAAAAGAACGAGGAAACACAAGCAGCAGCAGTCATGTGTCAAGTATTTAACTACAATGAAATGGTGCAAACTGAGATAATAATGCTCACCTCGCCATACTCTTCAAAAAACGTGTTTTTGTTGCGATGAATTGTGTCTATTACCTTCGTCAGAATGGTTGGCATTCGGTCTCTTATGGTCAAATAAGCAAAAGAGCTGAAATAGTGACAGAACAGATGATGTTTAAATTCATTTTAGTTCACAGGCAAAATATGGAGCAGTTTCATCTCAACAGGATTGGAAAAAACATTGTTAACCATGGTTTCCACTTCCAAATTCTACTCATACAATAAATGACAAAGTTGCTGGATCGTATCTTCAAAATACCTTAATTTTTTGAAGCAATATTGTATAATTTTGGGCAATTTTGTAGGATTGTTTGTTGGAAATTGCAGATAAAAAAATAGTGAGACATGGCGAATACTGTGGAGTTACATTAGATTTGTGAGTTTGAAGGGACTGAGATAACTACATGTGAATTATTTCATAACTACACAATATTTGTCATTTTTACTTGTTACTTGTTAAATGAATCTGTGATAACCACATGTATTGTTCTGAATAATAGCCACTGATATCCAGGAAGTTTGTTATTAATTGCACCCTAGTATATAGTAAACTTAAAGATTAAATAAAAGGGGTTAAAAGTGACAAAAAATATGGTAATGGAATTTTAAAAACCACAGAAATTGGTTAAAGGTTCCAAATGAACAGAAAGTATCAATGTTGGAACAATTAGTTTAAACGGTCAAATAATGGGCGTGCCAAATCGTGAATGTGGTTAAATTGGCAAAAAATAAGCAAAAAAATATGGTAAAAAAAAAAATAGAGGTCAAAATTGACAATAATGGGTCAACATATGAGACAGTTGGAAAAGAGGTGGAAATGGGTTTTTAAGAGCTGAAAATGTCTTGACAATGAAAAAAAATGTGCAGAAAAGGCATTGAAATTTGATGAAATGGTAAAAATGCATTATAAGGAGCAAATATGGCAAGAAAAAGTGATGAAAATAGGTTAAAATATGACAAGTTTGGTGTCGTTGCAGAAAAATGGTAAAAAAAAAAAAAAAAAAGTAAAAATAGGCTCAAATAGTTAAAAATGGGGTCCTTCATCATTCAATATCAAGGACGTAATTGTTTAATAAATTAACAGAGGAGGAACAAAGACGTTATAAATGTACTGTTGACTATGCTATATTATTAAATGCTAATATTAGGAGACACGTTACAATTGTATTTAATGTGTGGATGGTTTGTTAGCTTTTTCCACTTTAAACGGCGTCAATACAACTGCATTATCGGAACAGAACGTTGCATTATCAAGCAAATATTGCCATTGGTGGCACAGATTTGGTCAGAAGTTAGTAATGTGACCATTTCAGCCACAGCACCGGGTTCATTTTAGCTAACCTGCGTCATTAACGGCGTTTCAATTAGAGATACATTGCCAACGATAACCGAGTGTATTATTGTAACCGAGTAGTTTATCATGGTGTTCGCAACAGTGGCTGTCAACGTACCCGACTACTTTAGCAGAGAGTGAAGGAGGAACTACAGTTTGATCCGCCGCCATGTTTGTTTCTAGCCGTGGAAGACGATTCAAAATCAAACTTTATTGACACGAACAGGAACAGTTGACGCGTCTGCTCGAAACTTAAAGGAGACGCGTTATTTTTTTTAAAGTTATTACCACGTGATTTGCATATGAGAGAGTACTAAATACGCAGCTGTTTATTAAGATGTTTATTTCCTGTTCCCTACAGTTGGATCTTTCATTAAACATGAAATGCTCCCATCTAACGGTTTAACATGTAAACTACAACAAAAATGAAGTGAGGAGGGGAGGGGGTTACATGAGTTTAAAGGCGGCCCGGGAGCCACATGCGGCCCTCAGTCTAGTATAATGCGACCCCCAAAGTAAAAGCACAAAATTACTCCAAGAACAAACATAATGATGTGAAAATACACAAAAAACACGCAAAATAACAATAGGATGCACCAAAGGACAGCAAAAATCCGCAAATGTCCTCTATCTATAATATCTTTTGAAACACATAAAGTGAACAAAACGACATCAGAAATACACATAAATGACTCCAAGAACACACATGATTATGTGAAAATACACAAAGCAATAGCAAGAATACTCCAAAACAAACAAACAAACAAAAAAAAACAACATACAAATAACAATAAAATGCACAAAAGGACAGCAAAAATACAAAAATATACTTTAAAAACACACCAGACGACTGTAGATATACACCAAATTAGCTGAAAATATTTTTATAAACACAGAGTACACATAAATGACTCCAAATAACATAAAATATTACGATAGATTGTGCAAAAGTGGAACAAAATCACAACTTTACGACAAACATATGTAAAAGTAACTCATAAATGACACCAAAAACACAAAATTACAACAAAAATAGACAAAATGACAAATAACAACAAAAAACATACACACGTGTTCTAAAAACACACATTACAACTAAAAATATACACAATATTAACTGACAAAACAACTCCAAAAAGTACACAAAATGAATTCAAAAAGTGCACAAAAAGACAAACATACACAAAAAAGAAAAAGATAAACATATTAAGATACAGTAAAATACACAAAAAGTCAACAAAACTCACATAACGTTACTTGAAAAACGATATGAAAACTACACAAAGACAAAATAGTCTATTGGTACGGTTGCCGTACAGACAACCCCCGGTGCTAATGGTACGTTTACCGAAGTACATGTACATTGCGATATAACTATATCGCAACTATTTTTAAGGTTAGGTTTACGGTTAGGTTTAGTCCTAGTCACGTGACCTAAACTGGCCAATGAGGGGTGCTGCGTATGGATAGAATGTCGGTATATTGATACGTCAATCGTACGGATAGTTACTGCCAAGAAAAAACACCAAAGACACGAAATGGCAACAAACAACACAAATATACAAATTTACTCTGGAAACACAAGATGACTAAAAATATACACAAAAATAACTGAAAATTCTATCTGTGCTATTCAAAATTTAAAAAATAACTGAACATGCTACACCTTTTTGGAGTGTTGCCGCAATGCACACGTCATGATTCGGCAGTCTCAGCAGCATCCTTTGTTGTCCGGGGCAACTGTTGTCATGGAGACATTGATCCACCCAATTAGTAAAGGCCAAATTTTGAACCCCTTGAGGCTTTTTTGGCGGGAACAGTGGGGGAGGGGGACGCGGTCAACGAAAGAACATCTCTTACTATTTGTTCGTTCAGTAAGTAAAAAATTAGAACATAAACTTAACTTTGTGTTTTATGAATGAGTTTACACCAAAAGATTAAAGATTGACTAGAAAAGGGTGAAAATGTTTAGTTTGTGTTTTGTTGTTTTAGAGAAGCTCGGTCTCCAGGGGAACAGGGCCGTTGTCAGGATGTGGGGTCTCTGGAAGTGGGAGTCCAGCTGCGTCCTCCTCCGGTGTTCATCCGCGGCCTCCCTCCCTCCCTCCCTCCCAGTCCCATCCCCCCACCGGGCCCCAGCCTGCATGGCCGGATCTGTTTTTCTCAACCGAGCGAGAAGTGACTCACCACTCCGGTTTCAAAACAGGCTCAGAACGGAGAGGGGGGAGGGCGGCAGTTAACGTTAAAGGTCTGGTTCAAGCTGTTGTTTCAGCACGAAACACACACAGATCTGTCATGCGATAGTACTGGAAGTTTGTTGCTCAAAAACACTACATTTGTTATTTACAAAGTATCTTAAAAAGATAATTATTAGACTTTAAATCCAACAGTGTTTGTGTGAAATATTCTATCACACAAATCAGTAAAATGTAACTTAGTAAACACAAGTAAGACCCGCACCTTACCTTACATCATTGTTTAAAGTTTTCTCAGCAGGTTAAATATTGGCTTTGTACTTGTGACAAACATTTATTTACATTTTTGTCACCATTTTTTTTTTCTGGTTTCCCAAACTAGATGCAACAATATTTCATCCATAATTCACATTGAAAATGAATGTTGTGTGACAAATAAAAAAAATGTATACTTTTCTAATATGTGCTGTATTTGATTGGTATGTTTCTTATTTGCGAGAAAATGCCTTAGTGAATGACGTTTGGTTTTTTCAAACCACACTGAATTTGTTTGTGAGTAAAGCATGTTTAGAGTGTTTGTGAGATATATAATCAGAATTAAAAGTTCTTTATTGATCACTTATTGCAGATGAAAAGAAGAAACACTAAACTAAGAAAAGAAAGAAAATGTACATCACGAATTAATGATTGTTAATTAAATAGGGATTAAATATAATAAATCGTTTAAACAGGGAGAAAAGTGTAAATAGGAATAGTGTGTTGTTTAAAGCCCTCTGTGTGTGTGTGTGTGTGTGTGTGTGTATTTGTCAGCCACTTGCAGCACATTATGATTAAACAAAGAAAAGAAAAAAAGAAAATATACATAATTAAGTAACGACTGTTAAATTAAATAAGGAATAAATATATTTTTTAAATTCCTCAATTCTCATTAAAATGCATGTTGTTTCACAAATACAAAACTATTTTTTTTATTTTTTTTAAAACATGCTGTATTTGTTTGATTGGCACGTTTCTTATTTGCGAGACAAAATGCATTAGTTTGTCATTTTTGCGAACAACAAATATTTTGTGTACTTTAACACATATAAAAGCGTTTAAACACAAAAATAAACATCCAAACTCTGTAAATTAATCAAATAGAAGTCTGTAAGTTGATGATTTGTGTGTTTGTTTTTAATAGTTTGAGGGAGAAAAGTGTAAATAAGAATAGCGTGTTGTGTTTAAAGCCCTCTGTGTGTGTGTGTGTGTGTGTAGTTGACAGCCACTTCTTACAGCACGTTAGGGTAAAGCAGCACTTCATCATCATCATCATCATCATCTGTAAAACGGCGGTTAAACGGTGCGGGAAATTAACGTTAACTCCACCGCCCACTTTATTTCCTCCAACGGATTCTACACAACGGTCGTTTCAGGGTTTTTTTTTTTTTTTTTTTTCTCCTACCCGCAGCAGTCATGTGATTGTAACGTAAAACCCCTAACCGGAAAACACCGACGCACGACGACCCTCTGCTTCTCCTTCTCTCCGCCGCCAACGAATGCAGCGTTCAGCTCCGAGCAACCGAGGCTCCGGTAACTCGCTCGGTTTAACGGAGAGCTAAAGGTACGGTTTCTACCGCTGTTTGTTTGTTTTTATTCTCAATGTGTGGACTTTACCGTGTGGTAGTGTTGGGAACTGGGTTATTTTGTCACGGAGAAGTTGAAAGAGACGCGTTCGTGACCGCCTCCCCCCCCGCCGCCGCCGCCATCCCATCCCCCCTTTGCCCTGCCCGTGTCGCTACGCGAGGCCGGGTCAACTAGCCAGCTAGCCACATAGCCACGCGCTGTATTGGTATCGGTATCGGTGCTCGGTTCGGTTCGGTTCCGAATCCGCCTTTTATCCTCCAGTTTTCACGCTTCCCTCTTTTTAATTTCAGAGTCACGGACTGAAAACACACCGCGGAAGTAGCTTTCCTTTCCTTTCCACGTGTCTACCCCACATCAGGGGCGGGGCTACTAGCGTGCACAGCAAACAAGTCACTGGGCATTAGTGCATGAATAATAATAATCATAATAAGGTCATGTGATTTCATGCAGGCAAATCATAGCGGTTAAAAACACACCGCGGTATTGTTGAGAGAAGCACGCATCGTGGGGGTTGGGGTTGTTTATTGCTGCAATATCGTCACACTATGGTATAATTCAGTGTTTCTCAACCTTTTCAGCCCACGACCCCCAAAATAAAGGTGCCAGAGACCAGGGATCCCCCACTGTATCCATAAAATAGTCCGTCATTTTATTAATCTGTGATACTCACATTTATTAATTTATTTATCTGAATAATATCCACTGTTATTCAGGAGGTTTATTATTATTAGCACCGCAGTATATAGTCAATGGTAGAATAGGTGGTGAAATGGGATTTTAGAAACCACAGATATTGGTTAAAATTGTGGGCATAAAATGGACAGAAAAAGGTTAAAAGTGTCATTAATATTGGTGTCAGTGTCAGAAATTTGGCGTGGGGTGGGTGTAAATATATTAAAAAAATTAATAAGTAGGAACCATTAGTTTAAACTGGCTAATAATGGGCATTAGAAATTGTGAATGTGATTAAATTGGCAAAAATAAGCATGAAATATGGTGAAAAACGTTAAAAGTGACAATAATGGGTCAACATATGTGACATTAGGTGGAAAAGTGGTAGAAAGGGTTTATAAGTGCTGGAAATGTGTTGAAAGTGGTGACCCCCTCCTAGTGTCTCGCGACCCCAAGGTTGCGAACCACTGATGTAATTAACTGTGCAGATCAATAATAAGATGAGTTTAATCAGAAATGCACATGTGAACTTAAAACACATTACATTAATACATGACTTCAATCAAATTAATAAGTTATTCTATTCTCTACGTTGTAATTCTATTAGGAAAGCCTTTAGTTTTACGTGGAGGTTTATTTTGTGGAATATTTTCCCATTATTCAACAAGTACACTGGTGAAGTCAGGCCTGGTGCTCAATTTTTACACTAATAAAGTAGGGGTGTAACGATATATCATTTAAAAATTTTTTTTTAAAGCAACAATCCAATCAAATAGATTGAAACTCCAACCATCAATCAACATTGTCATCGCCTTATTTTTACTTAATTTAAAAAAAATTTTTTACAAACAATTATTTTAATTTTAAAAGTCTTAAGCTGTGTTTCCATTACAGTTTTTCGCAAAAATAAAAGCGATATTTCTAAAGTTTTATGAAGTATAAATTGCGCTTTGAACGGGTTTCAATTGAAGGTTGTTTCTCACGTGAAATATGCAATATTTCAGTGTTTTTTGTTTTTTTTTAATTCGGCTGTTTCCATTGCTCATTTCCAAGGGTAATGGAAACACAGTACAACAAACACAATGCACAAAAACGCACAAAAATTGTCAAAACATCAACATTTCTTGGTATTTTTTCGAATTGTGGCAAGTTTTGTGTGCAAATATTTTGTGGAATGTTTGCTAGGGCTGTAACGCTTCGATTCGAATCACAATTAGCTGTTATCAATTCAATATATATAACACAAGCACATTAATATTCATAATATATCTTACATACCTTTACATTTGTGATTTTCATAACCCAGTACCCTGGACGCAGGACCTTTAATTCATGATGATATTGATCATGACTGTTTAAAAGAAATACATCTTCAATTCCATAGAGAAGATTTAAAAACCGCTTCAAAATCTACTTTTTTCAAAGTTGGTCAGTGAATTATTCTTACCAGTGATTCTTTTCTTTTATGAATCTTTTTTAAAGATAATGTTTATTTAATTTAGTTTAATTCAGTAATGTTGTGAATGTTAAGATGTATTATATTATTGGGGAAATGTTTAGAGAGAATGATTGTTTTCCTTCAGTTGCAGCCACCAGATGTTAGTTTGGACCAGCAGAGGGCGCTGGTAAATCAGTGTTTGGTTGCGATGCAGCTATTGTGAGCAGTGAAGAAGAGATGCTACGCTAGCAGACAGAGCTAAAAGAAAAATCTGACTTTTACAGCTATTGATGTAACATTACACATATGTTTTGATGCTAAAGGGATAAAGAATCATTTATGAACATGGTTAAGAGTAGAAGGCGGCACAAAGAGAGTAGTAGACCATTCCACCCACCGCCTATGCTTCTGGACATCCCTGCTTAACATATTATCATCCATTAAAAATGATACAAATTAAAAAAAATTGACATTTTAACCAAGATTTTTCAAATTCCAGGAAACTTTCAAAATTGAGGGTTGGATCTCAACAGGGATGTTAAATATTGTTGGGAATTTTTTTATTTTAGCATCATTTAAATGATCAGCATCAGTTATTTAAAGTTACGCCATGTTTCCGTTTACTTATAATAAATAATTCATATGTAAAAAAGTTTATATTTTTTTATTAATTCTCTTGGAAAATTGCAGGTACTTTTCTGCCTATTTGCTGCAGAGCTGCTCTTAACTCAATGAAGTCTGAATTTGCTTCATGTTTTTTTAAAATATTTTATTTTCGATAATTTCAAACTATATATATATATATATTTAAAATGAGTGCCTATACATGTTTGTGGTGTTTTAATGTCAGTTACTTTGCACTATGACCTCTGATGAAGCACGTGTTCCATTCATGATGAAAATAAGCAGAATTCCAGCTGTTGGATCCATGGATCAGAGTGGTTTGATGCTTCCTGATTTACTGGGAGGGGGTAGAACCAGTTCAGCCTAAGGAATGTGTGACCACACCCTTAACCCTGGTCATGTGATTGCCTGAAGCCCTGTTGGTCCTCCCCTGACCTCCAGGGTCAGCAACCAGTGGTCAGCAGAACATTCCGACTGCAAAGGGGTGGAATGTTTCCATGGAAACCTAAGCTTGGGAATTTTATATACATATAAACTTTTCATGGTTATTTATTGTAATTGGGGCTGGGCAATATATCGCGATTCAAGATATATCGAGTTTTCTATTTGGGCAATATCAAAAATGATAATATCGCCTATATCTAGATAGGGCTGCACAATTTATCGAATTTTAGTCGTGATCACGAATAAATAAATCTGATTGTTGGCTTTATTTATATTTAAAATATGGGCTCTGCACGCTGTAATAGTTTATTTATTCAGTTAGCCTTGGGTACATTTAGAATTCTTGTTACTTTTTATTATGTTTTTAGTATAATTGTTATTTAAAGCTTAATTTTGCACTGATTACTGTACATATATTGTTTGTTTGAATGTAGTGTAATATAAACACTGATTTTTTTCCTAATATGATAAATAATTGTAATTAAAATCAGGATTACAAAATTGATAAAAAATAATCGTGATTTTCATTTTTGGCCATAATCGTGCAGCCCTATATTGAGATACAGTACATCTATTTTTTTTTACTTGTTAATATTTCCCTTCAGGGATTAATAAAGTAATTCAAATATCTACACAATCACACAGTACAAATCACATCATACAAGTATTTAATATTATTTTTAGAGTACAGTCAAACAGTGTCCTTTACACATTTTTCCACATTTCTGAGATATATACTATATATATATATATATATATATATATATATATATATATATATATATATATATATATATATATATATATATATATATATATATATATAGCTTAGCTTAAATTAGCTTATTTTGTATTAAAATACTCATTTTAGGAATCGCTGCTTTCGTTATTTTTAGGGATGTAACGATTAATTGTAAGGCAGTTAAAAATGGATTCATAGGTATCACAGTTCACATCGATACTGTGAAAATTGAATTGCAGTACTTTTTTTAAACAGCAGAGTGCGCTATATATTTATCCTTCTCTTGTCCAGAAGTGTTGGCAGCGGCGGAATCTACTGCTACTTTCTTTCTGGTCGCCGTCTACTTTTAAACATGTTCATAAATGATTCCTTACCCCTTTAGCACTGAAAGAATATCTGTAATATTACGTGAATATCTGTAAAAGTCACGTTTTTCTATTAGCTCTGTCTGCTAGCATAGCATCTCTTTTTCACTGCTAGAATATCTATATGCCAACTGACCACTGGGTTACCAGTGCCTCTGCTGGTCCAAACAAATACAGTGGGGCAAAAAAGTATTTAGTCAGCCACCAATTGTGCAAGTTCTCCCACTTAAAAGGATGACAGAGGTCTGTAATTTTCATCATAGGTACACTTCAACTGTGAGAGACAGAATGTGAAAAAAAATCCAGGAATTCACATTGTAGGAATTTTAAAGAATTTATTTGTAAATTATGGTGAAGTGTACCTATGATGAAAATTACAGACCTCTGTCATTTTAAGTGGGAGAACTTGCACAATTGGTGGCTGACTGAATACTTTTTTGCCCCACTGTATCTGACGTAAATACAGTGCAATGACTGTTTTTTTTTTTAAAGTCCAATTGTTAAGGCACAAAAAACATTTTTAGTTGCACTTCTAAAAAGAAAAATAACTATTATGCAGTTTTGCATTGTTTACTATAGAACCAGAATTGAAATGAATAGGCTTCTTCTTCATTTGTATTATTCCTTTATTTATTTCATTCAAGATTGTCATTTTGTGTTTTTGTCGTCTATATTTTTTTTTTTAATCATTTACCATTTGTTTTCTCTAATTTTGTGTGTTTTGTGTATTGTATTCATCTTGTGTTTTTTTCTGTCATTTTGTGAGCTTTTGTTGTTTTGTGTGTTTTTTGTCATTTTGAGCCTACCTTTAAGGTTAGGCTCAAAACATTCCTCTTTGGTAAAGCTTTTAGTTAGGAACCAGCTCATTGCTCATAGTTAAGATGCAATAGGCATAGACTGCCGGTGGGGGGGGTCTGGCATGCTCGGTTGGAGAGAGGTTGGAGAGGGCGTTAAGAGAGAGGTCATTTAGGTTAGAGAGGGACCGGAGAGGGTCCCATTCCTCTCTCAAACACTCCCTCTATGTCTGCTTCTTCCCTTGTGTGTTTGCTCCTGTTCTCCTTCTGGCTTTTGTCTTGCAGGTCCGTGGGATCCTCAGTGTGGAGTTACAGAGTCTCAACAACTCTGTCTCCACCCTTTCCTCTGCACACACCCAACACAGCATAACGTGGATGGCTGTTCATCATAGGAATGGGATCCACACAAGGTTCCTGCTGCTTAACAGAAGGTTTTCCTTGCCGCCATGATGAATTCATGTTGGGTGTGGGATACATATGTATGTGTATATACGTATATATGCATATGTGTGTATCCATAAAATGAAGAGTCCGTCCCTAAGACTGCTCTACTGTAAAGTGTCTTGAGATACCATTGGTTATGATTTGGCGCTATACAAATAAAGATTGATTGATTGATTTTGTGTTTCTGGTGTTTTCTATATTCTCTCATGTATTGTATTTTTGTTAGTATCTGTGTGTGTTCTTCATGTTATTTAGTAAATTTTTCTCATTTTGTGTATTTTTGTTTTAATTTTGTTGGTTTTTACTGCCTTTTTATCTGTTTTTCTTGTGTGTTTTTAATGTCATTTTAGTTGTTTGAAATGTATGTTCTTTGTATCATTTAATACATTATTCACTCATTTTGTTTTGTTTTTTTATTATTGTTTTGTCTATTTTTCTGTTATTTTGTGTATTCTTGGTGTTCTTTGTATCATTTAGGAGATTTTTTTTTTCAGTTTTTGTTGTTTTATTGTATATTTTTGCTGTCATTTTGTGTGTTTTTTTATTGTGTGTATGTTAGTTTGTTGTATGTTGTTAATATAATTTAGTGAGTTTTGGGCTCTGCTTCCAGACAGGAAACTCAGCTGTGTGTGTGTGTGTGTGTGTGTGTGTAGGTTGAAGAATGGAGCTGGCCAACCATGGTCTTATCCTGCTGCAGCAGCTGAACGCTCAGAGGGAGTTTGGCTTCCTGTGTGACTGCACCGTGGCCATCGGAGACGTCTTCTTCAAAGCACACAAAGCTGTCCTCGCTGCCTTCTCCAACTACTTCAGAATGCTCTTTATTCACCAGGACAGGTAACACACAGATGTGAACTCATAAAATCAGGAAAAAACACTTTTAACACGTTGTTTATCACCTTAATGTACACAAGCCATTCATTTTAATAATCATTAACTATGGTCTTAACCCTTGTGTACCCCTTTAAATGGACATACATTTGTGTACACAAACGGTCTCATTAAAGTGCAATAAAATGTACTAAATATTTATTTATTCTTTTTACCTCCATCACATCAGATCTTTTCAACTACTTAGACCTATCCATAGATATACAATTATACATTTTCATGTTTTTATGTTTAATATGTTAGGATTTCAACTTTTTTCAGGAAATTTACTTTGATCTCCCGACATGTTTCGACTGCCAACTGTCAGTCTTCCTCAGAGGCGTCTGCTGATCACTTTGATGTGTCCTTATTAGTTCTTGCTGGGCGTGGCCAACTTGATAGGCCACGCCCCCTGTCGCCTGTTGTGTTGCATAATGATTTGTCACGATTACATGATAAATATGTGCTTACAATGGGAGTCAATGGAGCAAATTTGGTCACGAGGTTATTGTCTGTATGATTTATGATTTATTTCCTTTTTTATACATTTTCAATAGACAGGACTTTGGAATTAAGCAAATAAACATGAGAAATCAATAGTGGCAAAATTTCATACATCTAGCCTTAAAAAATGATCAGAATATTGAGAGGCAAAAAAATAAAAATTCATTTCCTGGTTTCTCAAAAAATACAATCTAATTTGCAGAATTAAGAGTTTTATTTTCAAATGATTCATTGCACAAAAATGATGTGTTAGAGGTAGAAAATGTAAATAAAGCTGTCAATAAATAAATAAAGCATTCATGAACACAAAGGCAGAGTTTGTTTAATGGCTTCCACTCTAGTAAAAATCCTGCTGAATTTGCTTTAATTGTCTTAGATAAATGAACAAAACTCGTGCAGATGTTTTTACTTTTCTGCTCTGACTTGTTCTAATGATGTAAAACTCCTCTTTGTTTCTGCTCCTCAGTGACTGTGTGCGTCTGAAAGCCGCTGACATACAGCCTGATATCTTCAGCTATCTCCTCAACCTGATGTACACGGGGAAACTGGCGCCGCAGCTGATCGACCCCACGCGCCTGGAGCAGGGCGTCCGCTTCCTGCACGCCTACCCTCTGCTGCAGGAGGCCAGCCAGTCTGCGTTCTCCCACCCCGAGCAGAACCTCAACCTCTCCACCTCCCTGTACGGCATCCAGATTTCTGACCAGCAGGTGGCGCTGTCGGCCCTGCTCCCGGCGGCGCCGCACGTTTCCTCTTCGCCCTTCGACATGGAGACGGTGGCCTCAGAGAGCAAAACCGCTGTGTCCTTAACGCCGACCAGGCCCATTTCACCCCCCACCCTAGACGTTTCCTCTAAGCCCATGGTGGAGGAGGGAGGGGCGGACGGGTCCTCCGTCAGCGCCATCCTTCACGTGAAGCCCAGCATCATGAAGAGAAGCTCCTCCTTCAGGAAGCACTACTCCTGCCATCTGTGCAGGAGCCGCTTCACCCAGAGGAGTCTGCTGAGGGAGCACCTCCTCCAGCACACCCACACCCTCCAGCACCAGACCCTCCCTGAGCTCAGTGACCTGGGGGTGGAGCCCAGTGCCGTGCTGCAGGCGGGGCTTAAAGAGAACCACGCTGGAGTAGGCGGGGCCTCAGTTGAAGTCATCAGCGACAGCGAACAAACTCCGGTTTCTGCAGCGAACTCCGACTCGCCCCAAGCGGAGGTCTCCACCTCCTGCTGGGGAGTGGGGGGGCTAAACTCCCAGTCCGACACGCCGCCACCGTCGGACATTGCCGACATCGACAACCTGGAGAGCGCCGACCTGGACCGCGAGGTGAAGCGGCGAAAGTACGAGTGCTCCACGTGCGGCCGCAAGTTCATCCAGAAGAGCCACTGGCGTGAGCACATGTACATCCACACGGGGAAGCCCTTCAAGTGCAGCGCCTGCGGCAAGAGCTTCTGTCGTGCCAACCAGGCGGCACGCCACGTGTGCCTGAACCAGGGCGTGGACACGTACACCATGGTGGACCGGCAGAGCATGGAGCTGTGCGCCGCGGGCGACAACAGCCAGATGGAGGCCATGTTCCTCAGCTCCACCAAGCCTTACAAGTGCAACATCTGCACCACCACCTTCTCCAGCCCCAGTGAGGTCATCAAACACTTGTGCTTCACGCAGGGCCTGCAGGGGAACCTCCTGCTGCAGCGCGAAGAACTGTCCAAAGACGAAGGCTCTGATTTGTCTAACTCGGCCACGCCACTAGAACCCATAAAGTCGGAGGAGATCCTGGTAGAATAGAGTTCAACTCCTTATATTTGTTCTTTTTAACACGTGTTTATCGCCTAAATTAAGGTTAACAGGTAAGCTGGAATGACTGTACGCGGGCATGTGTCATATTTTAAACATAACCCATGAACATTCTTCTTGTAGCGACGAAATAATACCTACATGTTTCACTTTTTTATCATCAAATACATTTTTGAAGAAGTTAACTCGTGTAATTTAATTTTTCCCAAATTCTAGGAGCAAAAACAATTGGCCACGAAACTGTAGAGCATTTACTGAACTTAAAGAGATCCTCCACTGTTTTTTAAACCTTTCTAAAACCTTTCAAATGTCCTTATTAGTTGATTTATGTCAAACAAAACACATTATTTAGCACCATATTCATTTTCTTTTCGTCCAAAAATGGGACTAGTTTACAGTTTTAAAGCCTATGTTCTTCCATCTTGATGATGTCACATGGCCCCACTGCCTGTAAACAACCCATTGTTTTCTATTGGAGTAAAATATTTTTGGTAGATTTTTAGTAGATTTTTCAGTCAAAATTAAAACTTGTGCAGCTTTTTGTTTATCAGGAAAAGTTAAAGATGTCGATGTAAACCCTTTTGTTTACAGAAAGAGAATAAAAACAGTTGTGACCTGAAAACACCAGGGGGCGACACTTCCATCTCTGGTTTAATGGTAGACAATGAAGCAGAGAAGAAGAGCTCTCCACAGAAGACACTTAAACCCTCAGGATAGAAGTCCTTTTGGGTGTGAGTCCTTCAACAGTCTGTGATTTACTCGCTAACTTGAGCCACCAGAGCGTCTCATCACACTGTTTAAGGGAGATTAAAGGTACTGTTGTGGAACTGTTGCCCTCTGTGATCAAAGATTTCATCCTCTTTCTGTAAACAAAAGGTTTACATCGACATCTTTAACTTTTCCTGATTATTTAGAGCAACTACAAGCAGCACAAGTTCTAATTTTGACTGAAAAAGTTGCAAAATGATCTAAAAAAAAAAAAACTACTAAATAATCTATAAATCAGGCTGAATGCTTCACTCCAACAGAAAACAATGGGATGTTTACATCGCCGTGTGACATCATCAATCACATGATTTCAAGATGGAGGAACACAGGCTGTAAAACTGTAAAGTAGTCCTATTTTTAAAAGGTTATTAAATACATTGTGTTTTATTAGGCATTGATGGTCTAATAAGGACATTTTAAAGGTTTTTGGCCACATTTGTAAAAACAGTGGAGAATGACTTTAATGACACAAAACAATCAGAGCTCACATTTTAGTCGAGTTTGAAGTTGAATGAAAAGTCTGTTTAGTGTGCAATGTGCTTCCTTTGATCTGCTTTCTTCTCATTTTTAAACTTGTTTTTTTTTAATCATTTACTGAAAAATCATTGTTTCATTCAAAAATCACAAATTTGCTTAAATTTGTCCCAAAACCCATCATTTTAAACACCTGTTGTAAACACTGCTCTATTTACGAAGATTCATTATATTGTAGAAGTGTCTGTGTACTGGTGTGAAAACATTTGTACATTTTTTTTTAATTTGTAATGAGATGTGTATTTGGGGATGGGAAAGATGATTTTATTTCTTTAACAAAGGAGTTTTTATTCTCACAAAAGAAGCTATTTTTGTCTAATAATAACCAGTCATTCGTCACTCGTTTCGCTTTTATTTCTGATTAAAGCAGTTAAAAAATAGACACTGGCTAAAACCATTGTTGTTGTTTTTATTTGTAACGTTGTGGGTTTTCACTGCTCAGTGTCGGGTATCAAACATTTTTCTAAGAAAGTACAATTACCTTTTAAGACACAAATTCATTGATTTTTAAAAAGCTCCTTTACCCAACAGGTGTAATAATGATGCTATCGCTGTTATTTACGTCAGGGGTTCTCAAGCTTTGGGTCGCGACACTGAGAGGGCGTCGCCATATGCCTTCAAGAAACTAAGAATATTTTTTTTTAACAACTTGAGCCCATTTTTGCTTATTTTTTCCCTTTATTTTTTACAAACTTGCCATATTTTAACCTATTTTCATCACTTTTTCTTTAGTATTTTTGCTCCTTTTATTGCATTTACACATTACTATCATTTCTGACACTTGTACATCAAATTTAAATGCCTTTTCTCCACATTTTTATCCATCTAATATCACATGTTGACCCATTATTGCCACTTTTAACCTCTTTTCACCTAATTTCATGCTTTTTTGCCAATATAACATTTTATTTCTGATTAAATACAATTATTATTTGCACTCTATATACTAGATCACAAATAATCATGAACTTCTTGGATAACAGTGGATGTTCAACCACCTTCAGCTACAGTGGGGGTCCTCGGTCTCTGGCACCTTTATTTTTGGGTTCGTGTGCTGAAAAGGTTGAGAACCACTGGTTTACGTCTCCCGTTATGGCAGATTGGTTGTATTTGTTCTTTAAATGTTGCCGTACGTTAAAGTAGCATAAATCATTTTAATCAATAGTGACTGGAACACATCGTTTTGTCTGATAAATGTGAAACCAGGAAGTGTTTTCCATTGACTTGAAACATCATTAAACCATTGCAGAGTGAATTTTAACCATGTTTTCTATTTAAACCTAAAACGAACTAGTTTCTCCAACAATTGTCAACCTTTCAGTAACTAAAATAAAACCTCTTTTTTGTTCATTTGTTAAACAAAATACTGCACGACGTCCAGGATTTTGAACAAAGATGCCACAAAATAAGCTCGGTGATGTTTTAGAACGGATTTGTTTTGCCTGTGTCAAACTTGAGGCCTGGGGGCTAAATTCAGCCCGTTAGAACATCCACTTCAGCCCACAGCAGATGGTAAAAATAGCAAAAAATGACCAAATAATTCCGTTGTTGCTGTTTCACTCCCTCTAAATACACATATTTAATAAAAGTTCACAATTTTTTCACATGATTTCAGTCTTTTTTAATGTCAATTTCTTGAAAGAACTCTTCATTTTTCCAAAAGCTTGCAATTTTCCATTAAATTATTTCACAATAATTTATGCAGACTAAATGAAAAATGGTCACAATCAATACAATTTCAAAGTAATCCTGCAGTGAATGATATCTTATAATTATTTCTTGGATGTTGTATAATTTACTGTGCATGTGGAATTGCAAACTAGGGCACGTTAATGTTGAAATTGCCTAAAATCTGCGGCCCACCTGAGATCTAATTGCTCCTTATTTGGCCCCTGAACTAAATCATTGCGTACTTCTGAATAATAAATAGAACATTTTGAAAGATATTAATAGGAACCCTTTTTTATTCTTTTGTTTTTTTATTGTATTTTTCAACCTAAGTTGCAGGGACAAACACAATGTCGACACAAAAGTAAGCTAATGAGCCATAGAAATGATAATCACAAACTCACTTATTCTGCTTTCCTGTTCATTATTATTATTTTTAATATGTTGGTTTGTTTTTTCTTTTACAGAGGGTTTGTTTTGAAAGTAGCTGCAGTAATCTCAGTCTGTCGCTGTTTTTTTAATATTACTCAGCTGATATAAAAGGACACAAACTCACACTTACACAGTTTTATATCCCAAACATGTTTCAGTTATGTTAAATCATAAAATATGGAATTCATATGATGACACCAGCCTATTATTAAAGTGTAAGAACCAACTTTCTCCTTCTGTGCTTTCTGATGTCTGTTTAACATCCACTGTCTGTGATTAATCTGTGTTCTCAGGAATGTGATTCTGTTTTAGGTTTTTTTGTATAATTTTTTTTTTCTCCCAATGAAGAACAATTAAAAATATTTCTTTTTTATGAACCTAATCTTCCCGTGTGGTTCTTCCAATACTTCTTCAATATACTGAAGTTTTAAGCAAAGACTGTTGGTACAATACACAATATCAAAATATTCATTTAGTTGCTTTTTCTGCTCCAAAGATTCACGCTTTATTGTTTTTTAGCAACGCTTAAGAAGGGCGAAAAATGTTCAAAGGCGAAAAAATGGTGGTAAGGCGTAATTTTCAAATATTAAAAAGAAAATTGAGTTAAGACTGTCATTAGACCCTAAAAACTACAGCAAATATAATGCACATACTTAAACAGGGCTAAGAAAGTAGTAAGGCACAAAAATTGACAAAAAACAAAAATCACCCAAAATCAAAAGTAAGGCTATAACAAGGCATATTTTTTCAAAAATTTCAAAAAAAAAAAAATTGAGTTAGGACCATCATTATACCCTAAAAACTACTGCAAATATAATGCACATACTTAAACAGGGCTAAAGAAGTAGGAAGGCAAAAAAATTGACAAAAAACTAAAATCACCCAAAATCAAAAGTAAGGCTATAACAAGGCATATTTTTTCAAAAATTTCAAAAAAAAAAAAAATTGAGTTAGGACCATCATTAGACCCTAAAAACTACTGCAAATATAATGCACATACTTAAACTGGGCTAAAGAAGTAGGAAGGCACAAAAATTGACAAAAAACTAAAATCACCCAAAATCAAAAGTAAGGCTATAACAAGGCATATTTTTTCAAAAATTTAAAAAAAAAAAAAATTGAGTTAGGACCATCATTAGACCCTAAAAACTACTGCAAATATAATGCACATACTTAAACTGGGCTAAGAAAGTAGTAAGGCACAAAAATTGACAAAAAACAAAAATCACCCAAAATCAAAAGTAAGGCTATAACAAGGCATATTTTTTCAAAAATTTCAAAAAAAAAAAAATTGAGTTAGGACCATCATTAGACCCTAAAAACTACTGCAAATATAATGCACATACTTAAACTGGGCTAAGAAAGTAGTAAGGCACAAAAATTGACAAAAAACTAAAATCACCAAAAATCAAAAGTAAGGCTATAGCAAGGCATATTTTTTCAAAAATTTCAAAAAAAAAAAAATTGAGTTAGGACCATCATTAGACCCGAAAAACTACTGCAAATATAATGCACATACTTAAACTGGGCTAAAGAAGTAGGAAGGCAAAAAAAATGACAAAAAACTAAAATCACCCAAAATCAAAAGTAAGGCTATAGCAAGGCATATTTTTTCAAAAATTTCAAAAAAATAAAAATTGAGTTAGGACCATCATTAGACCCTAAAAACTACTGCAAATATAATGCACATACTTAAACTGGGCTAAGAAAGTAGTAAGGCACAAAAATTGACAAAAAACTAAAATCACCCAAAATCAAAAGTAAGGCTATAGCAAGGCATATTTTCTCAAAAATTTCAAAAAAAAAAAAATTGAGTTAGGACCATCATTAGACCCGAAAAACTACTGCAAATATAATGCACATACTTAAACTGGGCTAAAGAAGTAGGAAGGCAAAAAAAATGACAAAAAACTAAAATCACCCAAAATCAAAAGTAAGGCTATAACAAGGCATATTTTTTCAAAAATTTCAAAAAAAAAAAAATTGAGTTAGGACCATCATTAGACCCTAAAAACTACTGCAAATATAATGCACATACTTAAACTGGGCTAAAGAAGTAGGAAGGCAAAAAAATTGACAAAAAACTAAAATCACCCAAAATCAAAAGTAAGGCTATAACAAGGCATATTTTTTCAAAAATTTAAAAAAAAAAAAATTGAGTTAGGACCATCATTAGACCCTAAAAACTACTGCAAATATAATGCACATACTTAAACTGGGCTAAGAAAGTAGTAAGGCACAAAAATTGACAAAAAACAAAAATCACCCAAAATCAAAAGTAAGGCTATAACAAGGCATATTTTTTCAAAAATTTCAAAAAAAAAAAAATTGAGTTAGGACCATCATTAGACCCTAAAAACTACTGCAAATATAATGCACATACTTAAACTGGGCTAAGAAAGTAGTAAGGCACAAAAATTGACAAAAAACTAAAATCACCAAAAATCAAAAGTAAGGCTATAGCAAGGCATATTTTCTCAAAAATTTCAAAAAAATAAAAATTGAGTTAGGACCATCATTAGACCCGAAAAACTACTGCAAATATAATGCACATACTTAAACAGGGCAAAAAAAGTAGAAAGGCAAAAAAAATGACAAAAAACTAAAATCACCCAAAATCAAAAGTAAGGCTATAACAAGGCATATTTTTTCAAAAATTTCAAAAAAAAAAAAATTGAGTTAGGACCATCATTAGACCCTAAAAACTACTGCAAATATAATGCACATACTTAAACTGGGCTAAGAAAGTAGTAAGGCACAAAAATTGACAAAAAACTAAAATCACCAAAAATCAAAAGTAAGGCTATAACAAGGCATATTTTTTCAAAAATTTCAAAAAAAAAAAAATTGAGTTAGGACCATCATTAGACCCGAAAAACTACTGCAAATATAATGCACATACTTAAACTGGGCTAAAGAAGTAGGAAGGCAAAAAAATGACAAAAAACTAAAATCACCCAAAATCAAAAGTAAGGCTATAACAAGGCATATTTTTTCAAAAATTTCAAAAAAAAAAAAATTGAGTTAGGACCATCATTAGACCCTAAAAACTACTGCAAATATAATGCACATACTTAAACTGGGCTAAGAAAGTAGTAAGGCACAAAAATTGACAAAAAACAAAAATCACCCAAAATCAAAAGTAAGGCTATTCCAAGGCATATTTTTTCAAAAATTTCAAAAAAAAAAAAATTGAGTTAGGACCATCATTAGACCCTAAAAACTACTGCAAATATAATGCACATACTTAAACTGGGCTAAAGAAGTAGGAAGGCAAAAAACGTGACAAAAAACGAAAATCACCCAAAATCAAAAGTAAGGCTATAACAAGGCATATTTTTTCAAAAATTTCAAAAAAAAAAAAAATTGAGTTAGGACCATCATTAGACCCGAAAAACTACTGCAAATATAATGCACATACTTAAACTGGGCTAAAGAAGTAGGAAGGCAAAAAAATTGACAAAAAACAAAAATCACCCAAAATCAAAAGTAAGGCTATAACAAGGCATATTTTTTCAAAAATTTCAAAAAAAAAAAAATTGAGTTAGGACCATCATTAGACCCTAAAAACTACTGCAAATATAATGCACATACTTAAACTGGGCTAAGAAAATAGTAAGGCACAAAAATTGACAAAAAACAAATATCACCCAAAATCAAAAGTAAGGCTATAACAAGGCATATTTTTTCAAAAATTAAAAAAAAAAAAATTGAGCTAGGACCATCATTAGACCCTAAAAACTACTGCAAATATAATGCACATACTTAAACTGGGCTAAGAAAGCAGTAAGGCACAAAAATTGACAAAAAACAAATATCACCCAAAATCAAAAGTAAGGCTATAACAAGGCATATTTTTTCAAAAATTTAAAAAAAAAAAAATTGAGTTAGGACCATCATTATACCCTAAAAACTACTGCAAATATAACGCACATACTTAAACTGGGCTAAGAAATTAGTAAGGCACAAAAATTGACAAAAAACAAAAATCACCCAAAATCAAAAGTAAGGCTATAACAAGGCATATTTTTTCAAAAATTTCAAAAAAAAAAAAATTGAGTTAGGACCATCATTAGACCCTAAAAACTACTGCAAATATAATGCACATACTTCAACTGGGCAAAGAAAGTAGTAAGGCACAAAAATTGACAAAAAACAAAAATCACCCAAAATCAAAAGTAAGGCTATAACAAGGCATATTTTTTCAAAAATTTCAAAAAAAAAAAATTGAGTTAGGACCATCAGTAGACCCTAAAAACTACTGCAAATATAATGCACATACTTCAACTGGGCAAAGAAAGTAGTAAGGCACAAAAATTGACAAAAAACAAAAATCACCCAAAATCAAAAGTAAGGCTATAACAAGGCATATTTTTTCAAAAATTTCAAAAAAAAAAAATTGAGTTAGGACCATCATTAGACCCTAAAAACTACTGCAAATATAATGCACATACTTAAACTGGGCTAAAGAAGTAGGAAGGCAAAAAAATTGACAAAAAACTAAAATCACCCAAAATCAAAAGTGAGGCTATAACAAGGCATATTTTTTCAAAAATTTCAAAAAAAAAAAAATTGAGTTAGGACCATCATTAGACCCTAAAAACTACTGCAAATATAATGCACATACTTAAACTGGGCTAAGAAAGCAGTAAGGCACAAAAATTGACAAAAAACTAAATTCACCCAAAATCAAAAGTAAGGCTATAACAAGGCATATTTTTTCAAAAATTTCAAAAAAAAAAAAAAAATTGAGTTAGGACCATCATTAGACCCAAAAAACTACTGCAAATATAATGCACATACTTAAACTGGGCTAAGAAAGTAGTAAGGCAGAAAAATTGACAAAAAACGAAAATCAAAAAATTGTTTTTTGTCAATTTTTGTGCCTTACTTTTGATTTTGGGTGATTTTTGTTTTTTGTCAAGTTTTTTGCCTTCCTTATTCTTTAGCCCAGTTTAAGTATGTGCATTATATTTGCAGTAGTTTTTAGGGTCTAATAATGGTCCTAACTCAATTTTTTTTTTTTGAAATTTTTGAAAAAATATGCCTTGTTATAGCCTTACTTTTGATTTTGGGTGATTTTTGTTTTTTGTCAATTTTTTTGCCTTACTGCTTTCTTAGCCCAGTATAAGTATGTGCATTATATTTGCAGTAGTTTTTCGGATCTAATGATGGTCCTTAGTCAATTTTTTTTTTTTTGAAATTTTTGAAAAAATATGCCTTGTTATAGCCTTACTTTTGATTTTGGGTGATTTTTGTTTTTTGTCAATTTTTGTGCCTTACTATTTGCTTAGACCAGTTTAAGTATGTGCATTGTATTTGCAGTAGTTTTTAGGGTCTAATGATGGTCCTAACTCAATTTTTTTTTTTTGAAATTTTTGAAAAAATATGCCTTGTTATAGCCTTACTTTTGATTTTGGGTGATTTTTGTTTTTTGTCAATTTTTTTGCCTTCCTTATTCTTTAGCCCAGTTTAAGTATGTGCGTTATATTTGCAGTAGTTTTTAGGGTCTAATGATGGTCCTAACTCAATTTTTTTTTTTTTGAAATTTTTGAAAAAATATGCCTTGTTATAGCCTTACTTTTGATTTTGGGTGATTTTTGTTTTTTGTCAATTTTTTTGCCTTCCTACTTCTTTAGCCCAGTTTAAGTATGTGCATTATATTTGCAGTAGTTTTTAGGGTCTAATGATGGTCCTAACTCAATTTTTTTTTTTTTGAAATTTTTGAAAAAATATGCCTTGTTATAGCCTTACTTTTGATTTTGGGTGATTTTTGTTTTTTTGTCAATTTTTTTGCCTTCCTACTTCTTTAGCCCAGTTTAAGTATGTGCATTATATTTGCAGTAGTTTTTCGGGTCTAATGATGGTCCTTAGTCAATTTTTTTTTTTTTTGAAATTTTTGAAAAAATATGCCTTGTTATAGCCTTACTTTTGATTTTGGGTGATTTTTGTTTTTTGTCAATTTTTGTGCCTTACTACTTTCTTAGCCCAGTTTAAGTATGTGCATTGTATTTGCAGTAGTTTTTAGGGTCTAATGATGGTCCTAACTCAATTTTTTTTTTTTTTAAATTTTTGAAAAAATATGCCTTGTTATAGCCTTACTTTTGATTTTGGGTGATTTTTGTTTTTTGTCAATTTTTATGCCTTCCTTATTCTTTAGCCCAGTTTAAGTATGTGCGTTATATTTGCAGTAGTTTTTAGGGTCTAATGATGGTCCTAACTCAATTTTTTTTTTTTTGAAATTTTTGAAAAAAAATGCCTTGTTATAGCCTTACTTTTGATTTTGGGTGATTTTTGTTTTTTGTCATTTTTTTTGCCTTCCTTGTTCTTTAGCCCAGTTTAAGTATGTGCATTATATTTGCAGTAGTTTTTAGGGTCTAATGATGGTCCTAACTCAATTTTTTTTTTTTGAAATTTTTGAAAAAATATGCCTTGTTATAGCCTTACTTTTGATTTTGGGTGATTTTTGTTTTTTGTCAATTTTTTTGCCTTCCTACTTCTTTAGCCCAGTTTAAGTATGTGCATTATATTTGCAGTAGTTTTTAGGGTCTAATGATGGTCCTAACTCAATTTTTTTTTTTTTGAAATTTTTGAAAAAATATGCCTTGTTATAGCCTTACTTTTGATTTTGGGTGATTTTTGTTTTTTGTCAATTTTTTTGCCTTCCTACTTCTTTAGCCCAGTTTAAGTATGTGCATTATATTTGCAGTAGTTTTTAGGGTCTAATGATGGTCCTAACTCAATTTTTTTTTTTTTTTTGAAATTTTTGAAAAAATATGCCTTGTTATAGCCTTACTTTTGATTTTGGGTGATTTTAGTTTTTTGTCAATTTTTTTGCCTTACTGCTTTCTTAGCCCAGTATAAGTATGTGCATTGTATTTGCAGTAGTTTTTAGGGTCTAATGATGGTCCTAACTCAATTTTTTTTTTTTTTAAATTTTTGAAAAAATATGCCTTGTTATAGCCTTACTTTCGATTTTGGGTGATTTTTGTTTTTTGTCAATTTTTATGCCTTCCTTATTCTTTTGCCCAGTATAAGTATGTGCATTGTATTTGCAGTAGTTTTTAGGGTCTAATGATGGTCCTAACTCAATTTTTTTTTTTTTTAAATTTTTGAAAAAATATGCCTTGTTATAGCCTTACTTTTGATTTTGGGTGATTTTTGTTTTTTGTCAATTTTTATGCCTTCCTTATTCTTTTGCCCAGTTTAAGTATGTGCGTTATATTTGCAGTAGTTTTTAGGGTCTAATGATGGTCCTAACTCAATTTTTTTTTATTTTGAAATTTTTGAAAAAATATGCCTTGTTATAGCCTTACTTTTGATTTTGGGTGATATTAGTTTTTTGTCAATTTTTGTGCCTTACTGCTTTCTTAGCCCTGTTTAAGTATGTGCATTATATTTGCAGTAGTTTTTCGGGTCTAATGATGGTCCTAACTCAATTTTTTTTTTTTTTAAATTTTTGAAAAAATATGCCTTGTTATAGCCTTACTTTTGATTTTGGGTGATTTTTGTTTTTGTCATTTTTTTTGCCTTCCTTGTTCTTTAGCCCAGTTTAAGTATGTGCATTATATTTGCAGTAGTTTTTAGGGTCTAATGATGGTCCTAACTCAATTTTTTTTTTTTTGAAATTTTTGAAAAAATATGCCTTGTTATAGCCTTACTTTTGATTTTGGGTGATTTTTGTTTTTTGTCAATTTTTTTGCCTTCCTACTTCTTTAGCCCAGTTTAAGTATGTGCATTATATTTGCAGTAGTTTTTAGGGTCTAATGATGGTCCTAACTCAATTTTTTTTTTTTTGAAATTTTTGAAAAAATATGCCTTGTTATAGCCTTACTTTTGATTTTGGGTGATTTTTGTTTTTTGTCAATTTTTTTGCCTTCCTACTTCTTTAGCCCAGTTTAAGTATGTGCATTATATTTGCAGTAGTTTTTAGGGTCTAATGATGGTCCTAACTCAATTTTTTTTTTTTTTTGAAATTTTTGAAAAAATATGCCTTGTTATAGCCTTACTTTTGATTTTGGGTGATTTTAGTTTTTTGTCAATTTTTTTGCCTTACTGCTTTCTTAGCCCAGTATAAGTATGTGCATTATATTTGCAGTAGTTTTTCGGGTCTAATGATGGTCCTTAGTCAATTTTTTTTTTTTTTGAAATTTTTGAAAAAATATGCCTTGTTATAGCCTTACTTTTGATTTTGGGTGATTTTTGTTTTTGTCAATTTTTGTGCCTTACTATTCTCTCAGCCCGTTTTAAGTATGTGCATTGTATTTGCAGTAGTTTTTAGGGTCTAATGATGGTCTTAACTCAATTTTTTTTTTTTTTAAATTTTTGAAAAAATATGCCTTGTTATAGCCTTACTTTTGATTTTGGGTGATTTTTGTTTTTTGTCAATTTTTATGCCTTCCTTATTCTTTAGCCCAGTTTAAGTATGTGCGTTATATTTGCAGTAGTTTTTAGGGTCTAATGATGGTCCTAACTCAATTTTTTTTTTTTTTTGAAATTTTTGAAAAAATATGCCTTGTTATAGCCTTACTTTTGATTTTGGGTGATATTAGTTTTTTGTCAATTTTTGTGCCTTACTGCTTTCTTAGCTCTGTTTAAGTATGTGCATTATATTTGCAGTAGTTTTTCGGGTCTAATGATGGTCCTAACTCAATTTTTCTTTTTTTGAAATTTTTGAAAAAATATGCCTTGTTATAGCCTTACTTTTGATTTTGGGTGATTTTAGTTTTTTGTCAATTTTTGTGCCTTACTGCTTTCTTAGCCCAGTTTAAGTATGTGCATTATATTTGCAGTAGTTTTTCGGGTCTAATGATGGTCCTAACTCAATTTTTTTTTTTTTGAAATTTTTGAAAAAATATGCCTTGTTATAGCCTTACTTTTGATTTTGGGTGATTTTTGTTTTTTGTCAATTTTTTTGCCTTCCCTATTCTTTAGCCCAGTTTAAGTATGTGCGTTATATTTGCAGTAGTTTTTCGGGTCTAATGATGGTCCTAACTCAATTTTTTTTTTTTTTGAAATTTTTGAAAAAATATGCCTTGTTATAGCCTTACTTTTGATTTTGGGTGATATTAGTTTTTTGTCAATTTTTGTGCCTTACTGCTTTCTTAGCCCTGTTTAAGTATGTGCATTATATTTGCAGTAGTTTTTAGGGTCTAATGATGGTCCTTAGTCAATTTTTTTTTTTTTGAAATTTTTGAAAAAATATGCCTTGTTATAGCCTTACTTTTGATTTTGGGTGATTTTTGTTTTTTGTCAATTTTTTTGCCTTCCTACTTCTTTAGCCCAGTTTGAGTATGTGCATTATATTTGCAGTAGTTTTTAGGGTCTAATGATGGTCCTAACTCAATTTTTTTTTTTTTGAAATTTTTGAAAAAATATGCCTTGTTATAGCCTTACTATTGATTTTGGGTGATTTTTGTTTTTTGTCAATTTTAATGCCTTCCTTATTCTTTAGCCCAGTTTAAGTATGTGCGTTATATTTGCAGTAGTTTTTAGGGTCTAATGATGGTCCTAACTCAATTTTTTTTTCTTTTTGAAATTTTTGAAAAAATATGCCTTGTTATAGCCTTACTTTTGATTTTGGGTGATATTAGTTTTTTGTCAATTTTTTTGCCTTACTGCTTTCTTAGCCCAGTGTAAGTATGTGCATTATATTTGCAGTAGTTTTTCGGGTCTAATGATGGTCCTTAGTCAATTTTTTTTTTTTTTTGAAATTTTTGAAAAAATATGCCTTGTTATAGCCTTACTTTTGATTTTGGGTGATTTTTGTTTTTTGTCAATTTTTGTGCCTTACTATTTTCTTAGACCAGTTTAAGTATGTGCATTGTATTTGCAGTAGTTTTTAGGGTCTAATGATGGTCCTAACTCAATTTTTTTTTTTTTTAAATTTTTGAAAAAATATGCCTTGTTATAGCCTTACTTTTGATTTTGGGTGATTTTTGTTTTTTGTCAATTTTTATGCCTTCCTTATTCTTTAGCCCAGTTTAAGTATGTGCGTTATATTTGCAGTAGTTTTTAGGGTCTAATGATGGTCCTAACTCAATTTTTTTTTTTTTTGAAATTTTTGAAAAAATATGCCTTGTTATAGCCTTACTTTTGATTTTGGGTGATATTAGTTTTTTGTCAATTTTTGTGCCTTACTGCTTTCTTAGCCCTGTTTAAGTATGTGCATTATATTTGCAGTAGTTTTTCGGGTCTAATGATGGTCCTAACTCAATTTTTTTTTTTTTGAAATTTTTGAAAAAATATGCCTTGTTATAGCCTTACTTTTGATTTTGGGTAATTTTAGTTTTTTGTCAATTTTTGTGCCTTACTGCTTTCTTAGCCCAGTTTAAGTATGTGCATTATATTTGCAGTAGTTTTTCGGGTCTAATGATGGTCCTAACTAAATTTTTTTTTTTTTTGAAATTTTTGAAAAAATATGCCTTGTTATAGCCTTACTTTTGATTTTGGGTGATTTTTGTTTTTTGTCAATTTTTTTGCCTTCCCTATTCTTTAGCCCAGTTTAAGTATGTGCGTTATATTTGCAGTAGTTTTTCGGGTCTAATGATGGTCCTTAGTCAATTTTTTTTTTTTTGAAATTTTTGAAAAAATATGCCTTGTTATAGCCTTACTTTTGATTTTGGGTGATTTTTTTTTTTTTTTCATTTTTTTTGCCTTCCTTGTTCTTTAGCCCAGTTTAAGTATGTGCATTATATTTGCAGTAGTTTTTAGGGTCTAATGATGGTCCTAACTCAATTTTTTTTTTTTTGAAATTTTTGAAAAAATATGCCTTGTTATAGCCTTACTTTTGATTTTGGGTGATTTTTGTTTTTTGTCAATTTTTTTGCCTTCCTTGTTCTTTAGCCCAGTTTAAGTATGTGCATTATATTTGCAGTAGTTTTTAGGGTCTAATGATGGTCCTAACTCAATTTTTTTTTTTTTTTGAAATTTTTGAAAAAATATGCCTTGTTATAGCCTTACTTTTGATTTTGGGTGATATTAGTTTTTTGTCAATTTTTGTGCCTTACTGCTTTCTTAGCCCTGTTTAAGTATGTGCATTATATTTGCAGTAGTTTTTCGGGTCTAATGATGGTCCTAACTCAATTTTTTTTTTTTTTAAATTTTTGAAAAAATATGCCTTGTTATAGCCTTACTTTTGATTTTGGGTGATTTTTGTTTTTTGTCATTTTTTTTGCCTTCCTTGTTCTTTAGCCCAGTTTAAGTATGTGCATTATATTTGCAGTAGTTTTTAGGGTCTAATGATGGTCCTAACTCAATTTTTTTTTTTTTGAAATTTTTGAAAAAATATGCCTTGTTATAGCCTTACTTTTGATTTTGGGTGATTTTTGTTTTTTGTCAATTTTTTTGCCTTCCTACTTCTTTAGCCCAGTTTAAGTATGTGCATTATATTTGCAGTAGTTTTTAGGGTCTAATGATGGTCCTAACTCAATTTTTTTTTTTTTGAAATTTTTGAAAAAATATGCCTTGTTATAGCCTTACTTTTGATTTTGGGTGATTTTAGTTTTTTGTCAATTTTTTTGCCTTACTGCTTTCTTAGCCCAGTATAAGTATGTGCATTATATTTGCAGTAGTTTTTAGGGTCTAATGATGGTCCTAACTCAATTTTTTTTTTTTTTGAAATTCTTGAAAAAATATGCCTTGTTATAGCCTTACTTTTGATTTTGGGTGATTTTTGTTTTTTGTCAATTTTTGTGCCTTACTGCTTTCTTAGCCCAGTTTAAGTATGTGCATTGTATTTGCAGTAGTTTTTAGGGTCTAATGATGGTCTTAACTTAATTTTTTTTTTTTTCACTTTTGAAAAGAATGCCTTACTAAATAAAGCCTTACTTTTGATTTTTAGTGATTTTTGAATTTTGTGCTTTACTGCAGTCTTTTCTAATTTAAAAAAAAAAAAAAATTTGAGTTAAGGCCATCATCAGAACCTAAAAAACGATTGCAAATATAATGCATATACTTACCTCCGTTTTGAGGCGATTTTTAATTTTCTTTGCCGGTTTTTAAGCCTTATTTTCGTTTCGAGGCGTTTGAAATTTTTTCACCAAAAACTCTGTTCCGATGCATTTAAAAAAAAATTTACCCGTTTTTATGCCTTACAATAGCCTTACCTCCGTTTTGAGGCGTTTGAAATTTTTTTGCTTAAAAATATGCTTTACTATAACCTTTACTCCGTTTTTAAGCGTTTGAAATTTTACGGCCCGAAATTATGCTTCACTATAGCATTATCTCTGTTTCGAGGCGTTTAGTTTTTTTTCACCTGTTTTTATGCTGTACTATAGCCTTACCTTTGTTTCGAGGTTTTTGCCCTTTTTATGCCTTACCTCCATTATTAAGCATTTCAAAACTTTTTGGCCCAAAATTATGCCGTACTACAGCTTTACCTCTGTTTCGAAGCGTTCAAATTTTTTTGCCCGTTGTTATGCCTTACTTACCTCCGTTTTTGGGGAGATACTTAAACCTGGAAACATTTTGTAAACAAAATGCCCCGTACTGCATGCAGCGGCTGTAATATCAAGTTAATCGTACCGTTTTTTTGAGCTACTATCTTGGTAGAGCGCTTGTTTAGCTTACGCGAGGTAGCGGGATCAATACCTGCAACCTCCAACGGAACTTTTTTCTTGAATTGTAATATAGCTAAACAAAGTATTTGAATGAACAAAAATGCACATCTTTTATGCAATAGAAATGGTCTTACTTCTCTTTTCAGTTTATTTCATTCATCTCTCATTTATTTTACTTATTTCTAAGAATAAAGCACGTACGCCTTCTTTCAATCATTTACAAAATGGCACTTTTACCTTGAATTCATTGTCACTTTTGCTTCAGATCAGTCAATATGTAAATACATAATATTAACATCAGTAATGATTGTTTATGACAAACAAAACCATATACTGTCATCCTGCATTATTTATTAATGATGTGGTGAGTTTATTATTATATTAGTGTTATGGTAGAAAATGAGAGGCAGACTTTAATCAGCTTGAACGTGCAGATTTACAGGTTTTTATGCATTGCATAGGTGCATCAATCCCTTCCAGCTTTAAAGCCAATCATACAATTAATTGTTTTTTAATAAAAATCTGACATGCAGAGAGAAAATAACACAAAAAAAGAATCGAGACATTGAACACGCGGGTCCTTCTCTGTCTGTTGGGAACAGTCTCTGAAGTCCTGGAGTTTTTTCTGCTCCTTGTGTTCGAAAGCAAAATGTCCTTTTTCTTCTTCTTCTATTTTTTGTTTTTATGTCAATGTTACAGCGAAGCAAAGGCTCACAGCGCCCCCTGTACATCTCCTCGTTCTTTGCTCACATGAAGTCATCAGAGTCGTTGCCGTCCTGCAGAAAAAAACATGCGAGTGAATGTGTTCCTTCACAATAAAACCAATAAATAAAGTCACATGACGCCCTCACCTCGTTTGTCTGCATGTTTTCACTCTTCATCAGTGACGTATAGTTCCTGTGAGAAAACAAGAGGATTAAAAACCAGCTGAATGGGAACTGTGCACGTTTCAAAGACGACGCTGTCGTGCAGAAAATTTAAAGAGGACAAAAATAATGAAAAAAACTCAGATTCATAGACATCATTTAGACATCGTATATGGACTTAATATACAGGTGATTAAGGAAAATCCTTTCAAATGTGTTATTTCTAGTGTAAATGTTTTCAAACTGCAAATCAAAACAAAGGTTGATTTTATTTCATTCTTATATAGTATTTTTCTTTTTGAATTGCACTTTGTGTAATTTATTCCTTTTTTTTTTTACAAATAAAAACATGCAGTTCTTTTTTTTAGAGCAGATGTTCTCAACCTTGGGGTCAGGACCTAATTTGGGGTCGCGAGGCACAGGGAGGGAGTCAACAGATGCTTTAAAAAAAAAAAAAAAACTAATAATATTTTTTGAACAATTTGAGCTCATTTCTGTTTATTTTTACCATTTTTCTGCAAATACACCAACCTTACCGTATTTCAACCTATTTTCATCACTTTTTCTTGCCATATTTTTGCTTCTTTTAATGTATTTTTGCTACTTTACTCCCATTTCTGACACTTCTACGTCACATTTTAATGTCTTTTCTGCACATTTTTTCTACTTTCAACACATGTTCAGCACTAATAAACACTTTCCACCACTGTTGACCCATTAGGGTTATAGGCAAGAAAACCACTCCTAATGGCTGAAAAACTGAGGTTTTTGGCGAATAACTCTTGATCGGAAGGTCGTAGCGCCAAAAGCTTGGAAAAGCCCCCCCATTAATCAATTTGACCCGATCTACCTGAGGTGGAATCGTGTCTCTGCGATTTACAGTTGCTGAAATATTTGCAATTTTAGTAACCCTAATGGCCGAAAAACTGAGGGTTTTTTTAATTAACTTTTGATAGGAAGGTGGCATTAGTGTTTTGATGGTGGCAATCCCTACTAAATCAATATAGGTCTTTCCAACGGTACCTGCCACGTCCCTGTGCGACCTTCCGTTCCCGAGATACGGCATAGCAAGATTTTCTCGTTTTTCGCACTTGAAAAGTTCAAAGTGCTGTAACTTTTCGGCGGAACGTGCTAGAGGATGGAACCAGTGTCAATACCCACTAAGTAATCTACTGGCTTTCCAACGGTACAATCCTCGTCCTTCTGCGATGTCTTTTAATCACTTTTCACCGTATTTCAGGATTATTTGGACCAATTTAACCACATTCATGATTTGTCATGCCCATTATTTGCCAGTTTAAACTAATTGTTCCATTATTGACACTTTTAACCCTTTTTCTGTCCATTTTTGTTCACTTTATTTTCCAACTTTTAAACAAATTCCGGTTAAAAATCCCATTTGTCACTTTATTTCTGATTAAAACAAGAATTTACAACTTTAAGATGATATATATTATGGAACAAATAATAATAATAATCAATCAATAGGTTAAGAACCACTGCTTTAGAGTATTGTGGTTTGTTTGCCATAAATTAATTACTCTCAGCTATTTCCGGCTCCATAGTTGCATTTTCCTTCATTGGGTTTGGATGTTATGTTGTTTGCAGATGATGGGGCTGGAGTTTTCTCCTTGAAAGTAAAAACAATGTTTTGGAGCCGACCTGAGCTCCTCCTGCTCCTTCCTCTTCCTCTGCTCCTCCTTCTCTTTCATCTTCTGTTCCTGAAGCTGAGCTTTCTTCTCGTTCCTCTCCTCTCGGTCCCTGGACTCCTTCTCTGCTGCGAGGTCGGGGAATCGCTCCTCTTTCGTCTTCTCCAGACGGTTCACGATCTCGTTGATCTTCTTCTCCACCGCTATCGTCCTCACCTGCACAGAGAGCACGAGCAGTGAGCAAGCAGTGAGCGAGCAGCGAGATGAATCCGTTTCCTCTGTGGAACCTCTTTGTGTCGAAAGAAGCCGATCTGTCCCACATCCATGTCTCCAGTTTTCTTCAGGTTTGCCCACGGCGTGTAAACCACGTTGATGTTGTTCATTTTACAGCCTGAAGACACACAGGGACAAAAAGCTGGAGTTTGTATCACAGAGAATTCATCCTCGACCTCTAAATAGTTGAAAACTGCTTCGATCAGGTTTTTTTTTAACCTCTTAACCCAGAGTCACTTTTCTCCAGAAATCACATACCCATGACAAATAACGTTTTTCTAAGCTTCTACATGACCTACGTGGCTCATTTTTGTTCAGATTGAAGTAGGACCCTTAGTGGTTACAGATGATGTGGCATTTTGGAAATGTTTGATACTGAGTGACAATAAATCATGTTTTAAATACAAAAATATGTAGTACGCCCAAAAAAAAAAACTAGAGATTTACAACAAATATGAAGCCAATTCTCATCATCAAAGGCTATAAAAGCAGAAATAATTAAACTAATGTATGAACATCAACTGCAGCAAGTTTGGTGATAATAATAAACATTAGACCAAAGATTCACATGCTTTTGTACAAAAAAATTCAGATGGAATCCCACTTTACCACAACTGTGCCAAAGTTTTCCCACAAGTTTGGAAACAAGTGTGTAACTGTAAAATGTCAGTTAAATTAATTCGCAATTAATTTGCAATTTGTCTTGAAATAAACACATATCTATTTTTACTGTGCCATGCGTAATACTATTTTTGGCTCCACTCTTTGATGCCGTTACGTAAGGGTGTTATTCAGCAATGCTTTAACCAATCAGAATGACAGTGTTGTAAAGATCAGAGCCTGTAGAAATTGATAATATCAAACACTTTGGGAGGGGCTTTAGCCCTAGCCAATCACAGCTGGGTAAAGGAAGGACACGAGTGCTGACGACACAATTCGTATTGATCAAAATATGGAGTTTTATGTATTGGAGGAACTTTTGATCAGAAACAACAAAGATAAGACACAATTTGTCATCATTGCTGATTTTTTCCACTGTGTATTTTCTGATTTTGTGGCGTTGTTTTGGTACGTAACATACCTGACCTGTATATCAGTGGATTCAGCTCAGCCTGTAGTTTCACGTAGACTCTTGTTATATAGATCTGTGTTTATTTTGTGACTCACAGCAGTGAAAAAAGGCAGAGTTTGCTGAGTAGTCGACTTTCTCCTCTTCCCCACATGGGTCAAACTGACCTATTAGCATTAGAAATGCTAACAGAAAGCTACGTTTTATGGGATTTTTTAGTAAAGGCTCAGTAATTGTGATTAAATTTAATTGAACTTTAGTAATTGAGAATGGAATTGTAATTGACATTCAAGGTAACATAAAACTGTAATTTTTGTTATTGGAAAAAATGTTGGTCACTGTAATCATAATTGAGTTTTATTCAGCTTTAGTCAAATTAAATTCAAGACTTTTTTATTGCCATTTGAAATTAAATTTAAGACTAACTTCACAGTAAACATAATTGAGAAAAAAACACTACATTAATTACATAAGGTTAGGGTATTTTTTTTAATAGTGTCTAATGCAGACTCATTTATTCAAATTTCACTCCAAAAACACAAGATGACAACAAAAATAGGCAAAAAGCTTTAAAACGACAACAAAAATACAAAAAATAAAAACCATTAAGAAAAATCTTCAATGGACAGGCTATTTAAATCATACTTATTATGTGTTAAACTGTCCATTCATAAACTTCAAAAATCGATTTAAAAATTAATAAATAATTTTTTTAAGGCCTTAAAAAGTATTAAACTGTCTTAAATTTAGATCAGATATGTCTTCAATGTGCTTTACTGACTGTACAATGTTATTTTTGAAATATCAAAGAAAACATCAGTTGCATCTGTTCAGCTTAAGCTTTTATTTAGGCCATTTTATTTATTAACAGAAGCTTTATTTTTTGTACGCCTTAACGTATTCTTGTAGTCACTGAGAAAAAATCACACAAAACACCAGTTTGTGTTACAGTTTATTTTGTAACTTCTGGGAGAAAAATGAGTTTTTATTTGTTTAGCATGAATAAATGTTACCTTTTGTCTTTGTGTGAATCAGTTTATTGAAAAATGTCTTGTACAAACTGTAATGTTTTGATGCCATAATTTGCCTTCACACACTATGCATTAAATTGAGATTTGATTGAATCAAGAATGGATTTTCAATGAAATCGTGAAATACCCAAAGATTCAGATCCTCATTAAAATGTGAGACTTTTGAAACATTGATTGAAGACATTTTAATGACAATTAAGGCCTTATTTATTTATTTGTTATCTTTTTAAGACTTTATAAGGATTCCACTGAACACACTCACCTTGAATACTGTTGTTCTTCACCAGCTGAGCACAATCTATCAGCACCTCTGGAGGAATCTCCTCTATAGTCTGACCCTAAAGATTAGGATTAGGATTAGAACTCAACTAGACGTGTTTTCTCTCATCATTCACTGCGTCCTCACCTTTGGCAGCCGCAGATAAACGTGAGCCGAGGACAGTTTGTCGACGTGAAACCTGACGAAACAAAAACACATTCAGCTTTAACGTCAGAGTTAAAAATCCTTTAATAATAAAACACAGAAAGCTCTAAAAACCAGAGGAAAATCTAAATCCTAGTTAGAACTAGTGAGTGTTTGCACTTTGGAAACGCCCGAGAAAAGATTTCAACTCGATGTGGACAATTGTTACTTATGCAAAAAAAAAAAATAGAATGTGTGTGAAATAGGGATCTAAGGATTAATCGTAAGGCAATTAAAAATCAATTCATAAGTATCACGATTCACATCGATACTGTGAAAATTGAATCGCTGTACTTTTTTAACCAGCAGAGGGTGCTATCCAGAAGTGTTGGAGGCGGGCGGAATCTGCTATTACTTTCTTTCTGGCCGCCTTCTACTTGTAAACATGTTCATAAATGATTCATTACCCCTTTAGCACCGAAAAAATATCTGTAATATTACATGAATATCTGTAAAAGTCACGTTTTTCTAATAGCTCTGTCTGCTAGCATAGCATCTCTTCTTCACTGCACAGAATAGCTGCATGCCAACCGACCACTGGGTTACCAGCGCCCTCTGCTGGTCCAAACAAATATCTGATGTAAATCAGTGCAATGACGGGTTTTTTTTTTTTTTAAGTCCAATTGTTAAGGCACAAAATACATTTTCAGTTGCACTTTTAAAAAGAAAAAGAACTATTATGTAGTTTTGCATTGTTTACTATAGAACCAGAATTTAAATGAATAGGCTTCTTCTTCATTTGTATTATTCTTTTTTTTTTTTTTTTATTTCATTCAAGATTTATTTTTAGTTAAATTGCATTGTTTTGAATAGTTTATCAAGGGATTCTTTTGACAATGAAAAATAAAAGGAAAACAGGATAGTTTTTTCCCCCAAAAAATAAAGGAATATTTTTTAATCATCATTTTTCTACATTCCCATTTTGTAAAATAAATCGTGAATCGTATCGGGAGTTGAGTGAATTGTTACATTCCTAGTGTGAAATAGTCCAATCTATATAGAAATCTCTATACGATTTGCTGTTTTCTAAAAATATAATCACTGATTTCTGGTCATTTCAAAAATAAGGCTGCATAATTAATCACATTTTAATCGTGATCACAATTTTGGTTTCGATGATTAAATTAACGTGATTGCCTGCAATATTTATATTTAAAATACTGTTATTACTCTGTAATAGTGTATTTATTCTATTAGCCTTTGGTACATTTTAAATTCTTTGGTTAATTTTTTTTCAGTGTGATGCTTATTTAAAGCTTAATTTTACACTGTAAACTGTTCACACATTGTTTATAAACACATTATTTTTCCAAACCTGATAAATAATTGTGACTATAATCGTAATTACAACATTGATCAAAATATTTGTGATTATAATTTGCCCATAATCGTGCAGCTCTATTTCAAAATATTCAATTTGGCATCTTTTTATTTATAATAAAATATGATATGCACAAATGCAGATATGCTAAATTCCCCCCTTCTTAGTCTGTTTTAAATACCAATATTTTCTTGTTTCAATAATTTCTACGTAGACAAAATTGAAAATGTCCCTGCAAGAAAATTATATAATTTGATATTAGGTTAAATTTATAAAAAAAATACCCCTTGTACAAGGTTTTTGTTATTTTATTTTAGCTGATATTTTCATTTGTTCTTTTTAGCTCATGTCAATATGAGGAAGTTGTTGCATGTTATCTTGTTTGTTAATAAAAATAAATAAGCTTAGACACGCCCTGCATTTATTCTGTAAAATACTGCCCCCTACGGACCTGGAAAGATATTTAAACACCATCCATGTGAACATTAATGACAGCGGCTCTCATTTATATCCAGTAATAAATGTAAAAATGCATCTATGAATGGACTGAAAAAGCAATAAAAGTCATACCAGACGTCTTCAGGCCATCCGTACTTTATGAGGTCCTCATCTGCAGACAAACAGTTACAGATAATTCAGAGTTTTATATTGTAGACTGTGTTTGCGTGTGTCCAAACCTTACTTTCATATTTGTCTTTTCCCATATAAATAGTGAAGGGAGGATTCACCACTGAAAGACAAACAGGAGGAGAGTTACAGTAGATTTAAACAGTTTTTAAACTTATGTTATAATGCCACGTTTTACTGATGTAAGAAGGAAAACAAAGACTAATCATCTAAGGATGTCGTCCAACTTTAGTAAAACCTGTACAAGTCAACTGGAAGTTAAAGACACGGTACGTTGAGGAAGTGTAGTACAGCCTCCTGGTGGAGGTGTGTCACTGTAGCGGGAGGGAGGGGCTACTGCCAAGCTCTACAGACAGTAAAGGACGGGAGAGTTGTCGCTTGAAAAGTTCAATTATTTCAACTTTGAGCAACAAAGTCGCGCTTGACTTTGTCGCTCAAATCACGCAAGTCACGTTGTTTGAGGGGAGATAACTTGAGGTCGCGTCGTTTACATTTGAATGAAATCTAGTCGCTTCTGCCTACACGCTGTCACATGACGACAACCCATTCAACATAAGTGCTCCTGGACATAGAACCAGGTTTAGGCATTAAATAAATTAGATTTAATATTTAATCCTTATCTCCTATAGAAGTGCATTGCATTTTTTTTTTTTTAAATGACGGTATTACCGTTGCTATAACCTAGCTCACTGTATTTCCTGTAAATATATTGCATGATTACAGTCATTTTTCATGTTAAACAGTTAAAAACACTCAAAATTCTGACAAATTCCTCCAATTTTCCTTAAATGATGAAAACATTTCCCTTAATTAAATAGAAATTTGTCACAAAATCTATGAAATGTAAAGTGTAGATCTTGTTGGGGCTTTTATTTATCACTTATTGCTTGGATATGGTTAATTTTATTATTTGTATAATATGAATATGTATAAGTGCAAACTTGCTAAATTGTTTTATATCCTAAGAAAGAGTAATCTTTATACTATAAATTAAATTAGAGACCATATTTTTTCTTACATTCCCACATGCAGTTATGGACCAATGAAAATAGTAACAAAAGGTATTTTGTTCATATTTCCAGAATGTGTGAGCCTAGAACCAATGCATATCTGTGACTAATCATTAGTGATGTGAACAGTCTATGTTCATAGCTCTAAGCTGAGCTTATTACTATACCATATTTACCTTTCTATGTGATGGAGTTCCTGATATATACTATATTATCTATATCTTAAAAAGTGTTAATCAGATCACAAAAACAATTTACAGGGTGAATATTGAATAATCACAGAACAATTGGTAAAAATTTCAAAATAATTGAGCGATGAAAAATATGACGGTTTTCACTTTGTTCGTCATGTCGCGCGTTGTGTTATTTTATAAATTAAACATTAAACGGTGGATTGTCGGTGTCAGTCACACTAAAGTACAGAATGCCTCTAAACTAGTTTAATTACTCTCAGTTTCCACACCTAAAACACAGATTAAGAGTGACTCTAAAACAAAGTTTACAGATAAGGAAGCTAACAGGCTACATGCTAACAGCGATCCACTCACCGGCACTTGTGAAGTAAAGAACCATTTTCAGGCTGATGGGAAACCACTGTAGAAAAAATGTGAAGTTTTGTATAATATATGTGAAATTGTCGAATGCTAATACTCGTAAAAACAAAGATTAATCAGCACAAAGCCGACAGAAGGCATTTGTACAGACGGCATGTACAAATTCACCCCGGAAGTCATTCACAGATGTCATGAGGAAGTAGTCTTCAAAATAAAAGTATAATATAATATATTATTTTTATTTATCTATTTTGGTCATTTTTCACATACAATAACACATAATCAAAAAATACACGAACAAACAAACAAAACAATAACACAAACTCACACGCAGAAAAAGAAAGAAAAAAAGTGCTATGATTACACCATTTAGCTAGTAAAACAGTTATAAAATGTGTGGGAGCACTGTCACTACCCAATCCTTTCAGATCATTTCAACGCATGCGCGCAACACGTCTATATCTGGTCGGCTCATTTTACAGCAAAAATGAAACCCTGCTATTTAAAAAAAAAAAAACAAAACTTAAAATTCATGTTTTGAGTGAATTCTGATTTATTTGGTTATCTTATTTTCTGTTTGTTTTTTGATTGTCAAAGTTGTGTATTGTGTTTTCATCCGGGTTTTTGTTAAATAAACAATTAAAAACACCACAAAACAGTCACTTATTTAAATGTGTACTATTAAAATATTTAACAAACGTCGTATGGTCGGTTTACATTCAAATATCACGTCCCAGCAGTTCTGTCGTAAGGATTGTGAGTGAAGGAAGTGAAGTGAAAGGATCTAGTCCAAAGTTTATTTATTTATTTATTTATGCACTTGTGTACTAATTCATTTATTTATTTATTATCCGGTCCAACGGTGAAAGGATCGGTAGTGACTGCTGTCAATGCACCTACAGTTGTAAGTTTAATTTGCTTGTCAAATCCTTAAAAATAATGAAAAATGAGTCTGCACTGAAACTATCTACACTGTTAGAACAATTTATGTTAATATAATTAAATTATGAATTGACCCCTGGTACGTTATTGTTGATACGTTGTTGTTGTTACTGGAAAATATATGACACCGTTTTAGATTTTACGTTTTTTTATTCTATTTATTTATTTATTGTTTATTAGGTTATTTGATTCTCTATCTCTTTTAGATAATGTATGTTCAACCTGTGAAAATGAAATGCTTAAGATGTTTACAAATATGTGCCTGTTTATGTATAAGGTTATAAAAAAAAACAAAAAAACAACAGTTGTAGACAAAAGGCCCGAAGAAGAAGAGCGGTTTCCGTTTCCGGTGACGTCCAGGATTTTGATAAATCTCGCGCGCTCTTCAAAACATAGCCACGGAACGCGCGCATTGGAGCTAAAGGCAGCGCGGTTCAACCAAACTTCACCAATTAATTTGTTTTTTTTCTGAAACTTATCGACACAAACTTGGTAAGAAAACCTTTTTATTCTCACATTTACCGTCACTCGTTTGTTTGCTATGTAATGTTACCAGTGGTGCCTCCGAGTCACGTCTTAAACTAGCTTACATTTATTTATTGTTTCTTAAACTAACTACTGCGCTTAATCCACCTTTTGTTTAAGGTTTACCAGGACCTAATTAGCCAAAAATAAAACCATATCTATTTCATTACTCATGACGTTTTAATTCAGAAGTTAATAATCCCCTTCATTTGACCTTTCTGTGTAGATGTAAACGGTCATGTCGTTAAAATTATGTTAATCTGTTATGCTTTTTGAATAAAACCTGTTGTCTGCATTGTTTTTATTATTATTTTTTTAATTTAAACATTGATTTGTATTGTTTTTAATTCACATTTATTTTATTATTATTTTTTTTTACTTATTTGCATTCAACAAAAAACTATTATTCATCTTCAATTTTTGGTATTAAAATGTGAATTAAGTGAATAAAACAACACCTACAACTTCCTCTGTAGTCTCAAAGTCAAAATATTAGTACTAACTAGACATTTACTTATAAATAATATTTTACATATAAATATGAGTTAATTTTAACTGAGACAGTGTTTTTGTCTTTTTTAGAATGGTGACGTACATTTCTAGGTGAAATATTTGTTAAGTTTAATTTTATTGAGTTATTGTTAAGTCTAAACATCATAATGTAGTCCCTGTGAATCACACTTTGTTGCTTCACGTTACTGTCATTCTGGTGTTTGATCATCTGATCGTTTAATTTGACTGTTTGCAGGAAATATCGGCGATGAGGATGTCAACCATGACCAGGAAGAGGAAACTATCTACGGCTGTGGACACTGACAGGTGAGGATTTTATTTAAATATATGTTTTAAGGCACGTTTAACCTCAAATATATATATATGTATGTATTTATTTTTTAAATCAAAGAATGTAGGAACGATTGAGATAAAATAAAGTATAAACGCTGGTATTTTTTGACTGCACCATGAAGTCCCTTTCCCTTAAATCAGCTGTAAAATACACTAAAAAATATTATCTATCTTCTTATTAGTTTTTCATCTCCTTTTTACCACGTTAGGCTTCATAATCCATGAAAATATTGATGTTATTATTTTTGGTGTGAGCTTTTGAACTTTTTTCTGTCACTATCGCCCACAATTTAAAAAAAAAAAAAAATGGTAAAATGATCCTTAAGAGATCTGTCTGGAAGTGGGAAAAGTTATCTTAATAATTATTAACAATGTATGTGTAAGTTATAGAACTGTAGCATGGTTCCCCAGTATTGCGTTTAATGAAATTGTAATTGAGTTAGTTTTTAGAATTTTTATGTCAATAACAAGATAATTGTAATGAATGATCGATTACGCAATTACAATTATAATTGAGCCCAACCCAGACTTCTGATCAGATAAACACAAACCGTATCCGTATAAAGCTGTTGCTAATGCAGCTGTAGCTACATTGTGAACATTAACACATGGAAGTTAGTTTTTAATTTTTTTGTTCAACCAGCTGTCCCTCTGAGAAAGAGTTAATGATGGAGGACGCGTCGCCTGTGAAAAGGAGATCTCCTAGGAAGCCTCAACAGTCTCCAACCAGGAAGAAGCTGCTGAGCTCCATGGATCAAAAAGCCTGTCCTTCACCACAGAAAAAAGCTGCAGCAGGTACAACCAAAGCAGAGCCCGGGGTTTTCACTGTTGCACTTTTTAAATCATGTAAAGCTCATTGACTTGCCTTGTGTATGAAATACGTTATACAAATACAATTGTCTTGCCAAAATCCGGCCAATTTTCTTCAAGTTATTCCACAAAATTTCCCCAAATTCCCAAAATCAGGGATTTTTAACACTTGTAATATTAACATCTCTGCCAGTTTTTTTTAAATATAAAATGGTCAGTAAATGTCCTACGAGGAAGCGCTTTTACCACTTCAGAGTTCCAATAAATGGCAGTTTTTTTATATTTTCAGTTTAAAATGAAGAAAAACACAAAACACAAAAAAGATGTTTTGAGATTTAGTAGGAAGAAAACTATGAAAACTGTAAATAATGTTAAGAATGTATAAAACTATTTACAAATAAATAAAAAAAAATGTTTACCATGTTTATAAATGTGCAAAAACAGGCCATTTTATGGCAACTTTTACACTGAGTTTGTGCGTGAGAGTCACTTTTATTTCAGTTTAATTAGCTTAAGCAGGGTTTATGCTTTATAGATAAACTGTTTAAAATAAAATCTGATTAATCGGTTAATTTATGATGAAAATAATGGTTAGTTGCAGCTCTAGTAATTTTAATGTGCTCATACGGGATGTGTGGCTGACGACGCAGTAGGTGTTCAATGGTTACGTGAAGATCCTACAGGGACTGATATACTTTATCATTTATATGTGGACGTGCAAACCAGGGCACGTTAATGTTGAATTTGCTCTTTTTCCACCAAATAAATCTGTGGCCCACTTAAGGTCAAACTGGTCCGTATTTGGCCCCTGAACTAAAGAGTGGAGTTTCAGGGAAGGTTAAGATGATTCCAACCATGTTTTTTTGTCTGTGTGTGTTTTAGGATCTCCTACAAAATCTCTACTTAAGCCTTCGATGATGACGAGCTCGTTCTACGGAAAGCAGAAACCTGGTTATCTGACTCCACTGGAGAGGAAGGCTCTGAAGGAGTCACTGCCTGCTCCTCCTCCTCCTCCCATTCCAGCTTTGTCCAAAACCACAGAGAAGAAGAAGAAGAAGAAGAAGAATGCTAAAACAGGCAGCAAACCCAGGAAGGCCACAGGTTCCAGTAAAGGAGGGAAAAGCAGCTCAGCATCAACAAAGAGGATCAAACCATCCCCAGGGAGCAGCAGGTTGGTTTCATCCGTTTCTGACTAACAATTTATTCACTTATTGAACAACATGGAGTAATGTTGACTGGTTCCCACAGTGTGGCTGCTAGTTCACGGCCCACCGCCATCACCGAGCCCAAGAAATCCATCACCGTCAGCTTCAGCAGCGTCAAACCTAAACCCAAGATCTTCGTGGGAGCCGCGTTCTTCAGCACCGCCAAGAAACCCACATCCATGTACAAGAAGACCACGCCCAGAGTGTCCTCCAGGACGGCCGGCGCCCCGAGAAAAAACAAAGCTCAGCTGGTCCCTGACAAAACAGCGAAGGTTTGTAGGTCACATGACAACGTTTTCCTGTTTATTTGGATCTTTGGCTTCTTCGTTTTGCGGGAATCTTAGAATAAACAAACAAAAAAGTCTTAAAGGGTTGGAGCTCAACTGTGACGGAAAAAGAATAGTCACAAAAGTTGAAATAATGTTGACTTAAGCACATCAGAAATGTGGAAACGAGTATTCCAAGAAACCTGATTGATATTTCTTGTCTTTTAAAGATACATGTTTTTATTTGAAGCTCTATAAAGGTGTTTGTGTCCGACATCGTTGTTTTGTCCTCGTTTGTTCCCTCAGACCAACATCCAATCAGTGCAGAGAGAGAACGAACCGGAGGCAAAGCGGATAATAACAAAGTTTGATCCCTCTGATTGGTTGGACTGCGAGAATGAAGAGCTAGAGTTTCCACTGCCTCTCAGGTACCACGAACACACAAACAATCATCTTTAGTTTGCTTTATTCCATCTAAAACAGCCTATTTACTTTAAATCATTATTTTCTACTTTTTTGTGCCATATTGAAATAATAAAATGAAAAAATCTGAGCAATACGACATTTAAAGTTATATTTTGGGAAATTAAAGTCATAATTTTATGAGAATAAAATGTAAATCCAAACAGGATGTTGTGTTTTTATCATATGTGCGTTATGGAGAATGTGGAACATTTAGTGAGATTATTTTTGTCTTTAGGTAAAATACTATCATCACCTCTGTTCCCATCACTTTGCAGACGTTTGCGTTTGTTCCGACAAAAGAACCAGATTAGGAGCAAAAAGCCTCTTATTGTGGAGGAGGAAGTGACAGGAAGTGGTCGACTTCAGGGCCATCGCTGTTAAGCATTACGAGTTTTTAAGAATATGGTTTTATTTTTTTAAGAGATCCCTCTTGGTTTTTTTTATGCCCCTCGCTTTCTTCTACATTCTTATTTTATTCATTATTTTCCTAATTTCTGCCCGTTTGGTACGTGATCCTCTGTAATAATCTGAAACTTATTTAACTCTATAACGACAGCTCCCCAAAAATACTGAGTGAGAAGTTTGGGATCAAGCAAGATGTGAAGATCATCTTATCCAGGACTCCGTCACCCAGACCTGCGTCTGTGGCATCGTCCCTCAGCGTTCAGGTAAATAATCACGTCAATTTCAAATTTAATGAAATAAAATCCTGGAAATGAGTGTTTTCTGAACACTAACGATGACGATGTTAAATGTTCTCATTTCTTTTAGGACGAATGTCTGACTGACATCAGCCCGATCGAGAGCTCACCAAACTCACCCAAAGGTGCATAAACGGACTGATCTTGCGCCATTAAAAACTACTAATGCTAACTAGTAGCATGAGTTAGCATTAGCAACAGTCTTTTTTTAGTAAAACTGCTAAGATCAGCCTCCTTTTTAACACATTTCTTCTTTTTGTTTTCAGCAGAGTCACCGGCCGTGTATCCCATATTTGGATCCGCCTCAAAAAGGTGAGATTACTCGTGTGTTCAACATAAGGTTCCCCCGACGCCACGAACTCAAGCTAACGCAGCTTTTCTTAAATGTGAAATTAAGAGCATGGAAAACCAGCAGGTGTGTGTAATTCTTCTTAGATTTACCTCCATTTTTTGTTCCATGTTTGCATTAAAGGATTAAGAAAGCTGCTCTCAAGCCCCCGCTGTCCTGCAGCACCCCCTCTGGTGGAATGGTGTCACTGCAGCGTCCATGTGCTGCACCTAAAGAGCGACGAGTTCGCAGCAGGAAGGAGAAGCAGGACAATGACCAGCTCATCATTGTGAGTTTATTTAACCAACATCATGTGAGAATATATGAAGTATAATAAAATAGCAACGATTCGAAGCATGATTCTTTATTGCTGATTCATGGATGATATTGGTTAATTTAGAACGATTCAGTGACTTTTTATCCAAAATAATAATTCAACCAGTGTGACTAAGAAATAAATCTCTAAATACTGGACAGTACAGGTGAGGTTTTATAGATTCCTGATGTTTCTTGTAAAGGAATAGTCTATAAATGTATTATGGACATAAACAAAGAAGTAAACAACATTTAATGTCAAATATATTCACATTTTATAGAAATAAAGTCCAACCAACTTTTCTGCTCTCACTTTCAACACTCAATGTTTTCAATAAAAATAAAAATATTTGGTTTACCTGACTCTACTGCTTGATTTTAACATTAAAATACAATATTAATATAAAAAAATGAAATGCAAGCAATATCTGTTCATGTTAAATACGCAGTGGTTGAACTGGGGCTGCACGATTATGGCCAAAATGTAATCACGATTATCATCACAATTATTTATCATATTACACTACTTTTAAACAGTTTACAATGCAAATTTAAACTTTAAATACGAATTATACAAAAAAAAAAAATCAACCCAGGAATTTAGGATGTACCAAAGGCTAATGAAATAAATGCATTACTACAGAGTGCAGATTCCGTATTTTAAATGTAAATATTGCCGACGATCAGATCAATTTAATCGTGGAAATCAAAATCATGATCACGATTAAAATTCGATTAATTGTGCAGCCCGAGGTTGAACCTGATACTTTTATTTTCAGTAGCAGAGTCGGCCGGAACGTTTTTATTATTAAAACCGCTTAAAAAACACATCCATATAAAGTCTGCTGTGTTTAAATCTAATGCGTTATTTCCTTGTATTGACTAAATCGATTGATTAGTGTCATCAGGAAGTCCAACTTGCTGAGCACAGATCGATGTTGTTGGATTGTAGGAATATAAATGGATGAATCGTTACAGCCTTATTAAATATAATAAATGTGTGTGTGTGTCATTAGGATGCAGGTCAGAAGCAGTTTGGAGCGACGACCTGCAGCTCCTGTGGAATGATCTACAGCGCCGACAACCCAGAGGATAATTTCCAGCACACACAGTTCCACCAGCGCTTCCTGGACTCCATCAAATACGTGGTAAAACATATTCAACCAGAATATTGAGAATTATTTTTTACCGTTAGTGTAAATCTCCTGTTGTGTCGCCAGGGTTGGAAAAAGGAGCGTGTGGTCGCTGAATTCTGGGATGGAAAAATCCTGCTGGTCATGCCCGACGATCCCAAATACACCGTCAAAAAGGTGCGAGAATATAGTGAAGGGTTCTGACCTTTCCGTCAGCTCAGCAACACACGATATATATCAGACCCTCCAGGAATTAGCAATGTTGTGATCGCAGCTATTAATGCAAATTTAATTAATTCTGTGCAACCCTGCACTTCTGTCCAATCACAGCAAATTTTCACAATTTTAACCAATCTGATTAAACTGCCATCAGTTACCAGGAGTCCTACAGTGTGACTAGAGTCACCATTTAGTCTGGTTACAGATGTGTCACAACAGCCAAACTGACACTTTTCAGCCAAAATAGCGGGGAACGTGTTTCACGAACGCAAGTGTTTAATGATCTGCTGCTGATCTAGAAAGACTTTTAAATAAAATAACCTGATTAAACCTCTACTATTATATAAGATCTATGATAGAGCTTCATTACAGGTACCGTCTAAAATGGTAGCAGTGGCTATTATCATTAGTGCTTACGCCCCCTGGTGGTATCTCCACACACACATTTACAAATTGCTGAACACATAAAACTCTTTTGCAGTAAAAGTCATGAGTGCATTGATGAGATTTTTACAGGAAAAGAACCTTTTATTTATTTTAGGATTTTTTTAGTTTTAGTTTTAAAAACTTAAACTTATTGTCTGCACTGGAAAACTTTAAAAAGTGATGAAATAATCCGTATCTTGTTAAATTGTTAATCTGAGCTCTTTTCTGCATTGTTGAGAAAGAATTCAAAGGCAATAAGGTGTTTGGCAAATTGACCAGTTTAGGCAAAAATTATAGAAAATAATAAGGCCTCAAAATGCCGCAACTTTTGCTGCAGTTTTTGAAAAAGCCGCCGCAAAATCCGTGGTTTTAGTGCAACAATTGCAGAAATCCTGGCGGGACTGACTGACTGTTTGTTTGTCATCAGGCTGAGGACGTGCGGCGCGTGGCGGACAGCGAGCTGGGCTTTCAGCAGCTGACTCTGAGCCAACCGAAGCAGGCCAGAACCTACCTGTTCGTCAACACGGAGCGGATGGTGGTGGGATGTTTAGTGGCTGAGCCCATCCGACAGGTGAGGGAAAAATAGCTCGTTTACTGTTTAGATCAGGGGCCGAATACGGACCAGTTTGAGCTTAAGTGGGCCTCATATTTCATATTTCAGGTGGGAAAAAAGAGCAAATTCAACATTAATGATAAAGGGAAACTTAAAGTTCCCTGATTTGGGGGAAATTTCTTGGAATAATTTGAGAAAAATATGCCAGATTTAGGACAAAAATAACAATATTTTCAACAAATTGAGATTAAAAATGACTGTCGTCATTTGATATAAGAACTAGAAAACTGAGCTCTGCAAATATTGTGGATTTTAATTTAATTTGTGTATTTGGAGGGAGTAATAAATCTACAAACTAATTAGTTTGTTACTTATATAATGTTTTTTGAGCAGGCTGAAGAGGATTAGGGCCAATTTGGATGGAGAAAATAATTTTGGGCAAATTGAGAAATAAAAAATAAAATATTGTGGTAAGTCTAATGTTTGCTAATAAAGTCAAATCTACAGAAGCTGACTAGGGCCAATTCACCATATGACAACAAACAGCAGATTGTGGCCGTTTATTGATGAATTTATTCTACATCAAAGTTGGGATTAATAATTAATAATAGTTCAAACACATGGTTCCCATACTTTCTTCACAATGACTTTTCCAAAATATTTTACCAAATTTCCATGACTTAGTTCTGAAGCGCTAAGACTTTTCTTTGCGTATGCACTTCCTGCTTTGTAACGTACGCCAGCTGAAGTAATCGTACCTACGCAGTTTTATAAATGAGGCGGAGATAACGCTCAACATCTTTGAGGTTAAACATATTTTACATATTAAGATAAAATAGGCTTTATTTCTAAAACTTTTCAAAAAAAAGTTAAAATATTCCATGACTTTTCAAGACTGGAAAATCAGTTTTAAGGACTTTGAAGAGATATTGCCGTTCTCTTGATTATTGGAAACAGAATATTATTCTTATCTATTTTATTTTAAAGTAAAAATGGCACCAGCTGAACTTGTGTTAGAACGTTGTGTGTGTGTGTGTGTGTGTGTGTGTGTGTGTGTGTGTGTTCCAGGCGTTCAGAGTTCTGGAGAAGCCCAACGTTTACAAAGACATGACCAAAGACGACTTCATGGAGCCGCATCGAGCCTGGTGCTGCTCCACCGCCCCAGAACCAGCTCTGTGTGGAATCAGTCGCATCTGGGTGTTCAGCCTGGCCCGGAGGAAGGGCGTGGCCAGCCGCATGCTGGACACAGTCAGGTACGACCCCTCACTCTGAAAGGCCGTCATTTATCAACCTCACGTGAAAATGGTTGAAAATCTCAGTAGACGTGTGGTCGTACGACAGGACCACCGTGTGGTTTATCAAACATTGGTATCTGACCAATCCCAGCGTACTAATGATGTGTTGATAAGTGTGGTGGCTGAATGTGGTCCTGAAGACACATGGAAATATAACGTTTATATAGGCCTCAGTCTGCTCGCTTTAGGTAATAAATATCACATTAACACTTGAAGCGCTATAAATGCTGTCCCATGTTTGTATATTTTGCCTTCAGCCAATTCCACCTTTAATTCATCACATTACTGATTAAATACTGCAGCACATTTGTCAAAGTGTTAGAAAGTATTTACATTTAAAAGCATGAATGAGGTCCTGTTTCCTTCGTACAGACTGTAGTGATGTGACGTACGGAGGAAATAGGACCTCATTCTCCACCATAGAGCATAGCAGCTCCACAAATCCACTCAGATCATGGTACACGAGGTCAGACCTGACGTGAGATCCAATCGTAGTGTACGATCACGTCACAATTAAAAAAATACCGAAGCTAGCACGTACATGGTACAAACGGTTGATGAATAAGTGCTAGTGTGTTTTACTCCAGTATTTAAAACACTTTTGAAGGGAAATTTGTTTAGTTTCTCTTGGCATGAGAATCAATGATTCAAACCACATGTTGAGAACCACTGCTCTAATCCTAAATATCTGATGCGTTCCCAGGAGCTCCTTCACGTACGGCAGCCACCTGACCAAGAAGGAAATCGCCTTCTCCGACCCGACGCCTGACGGGAAGCTGTTTGCCACCAAATACTGCAGCACGCCGGCGTTCCTCGTCTACAACTTTGTGGCGTGAATGTTTGGGAGATTATTAAAATAGTTTAACTCCCACCGCAGCTCAGAGTTGGTGTTCTATGCTCCGTGTGTTGGAAGTGTTCAACGTCAGCATCGCTTACCTCACGGTTAAAGTTGTGTAAACGACGTTCAGAGGTTTGTGTTTCACTAGATGTGCAGTAGGTAAACGTGCTGGAGGACCCACGTGTTGATTATCGCTGCATGGTTTCTGAACACAAGGATGAGGTAAATGGTTTTACGTTAACGACAGAATGCTGAAGGGTTTTTCTTCCTGTAAATAAATCAAATAAAAGTGTTTCTACACATTTGTCTCTTTATTTCTTTAAAAAGTCAAACTTATTTTAGTTCAGGGGCCAAATACGGAGCAGTTTGATCTCAAGTGGGGCCACAGATTTTATGCAGGAACATGATTGTGCCCGAGTTCACACTTCTATGTTTACATAAAATACTAAATATGTAAAAAAATCAACCATATCCAAGCAATAAGTGACAGATATCAGTCCCAACAGGATCTTCACTTTACATTTCCTAGATTTTGTGACTTAATTTCTATTTAATAAAATAAAATAATCTGAGGAAAATTGAAGAATTTTGTAAGGGGTGTTTTTTCAACTATTTAACATTAAAAATGACTAATGTCATAATCACCGAAAAAACTGAGGACTATTTTACGTTAAACATCAGACTTAGTGTGAGTAGTACGTTAGTATGACATTTACAACATAGCCTTTTAATCTGTGTACCCTTTGTTCTTTGGTTATTCTGTTGTAAAACCAAATCAAAATAACAAATAGTGGTTATTTTGTTTTATTGACTTAAAATAAAAAAAACAGACCAGTAGCGTTTTTCTGTTTGTGTGACATTTTACAGAAAACTATGGACGAGAGCTTCATGTTTTAATCTCAAGGAGCAATAAGACACATTACTGATGAATCAATACATAAACATTTAGTTTTTAAAAAGGGATGTTGCATAAAACATGCACATTATGTGATAAAATGAACCAGAGGTGGTGTAATGAATCTACTGGTGCTCCTTGTTTCTTGTGATCAACATTCGTGTGTGTTGAAGGCTGCCATTAGTGGTTTTATAACGTGCAAAAAATATATATTGTTACTGCCCTTAAAAAGCTGTAATTGTTTTTGCAAAAGTGTTAAATAGAAGTTCTAACATCTATTGTTCCTCAGTAGATAGCCAGTTACCAGATTATCTGGATACTATTTGGACCGTAACACTGTTTGGTAAAGTTGGCAGATATTCACAGATTCAGACTTCCAGCATCAATAATTCTTTAACAAAACCACAAAAATTAGGTGGAAAACATGATACAAGATCATTTTATCAAACGCAGCAGAATAAAAGTCCGTCTGTGTGGTGAGATTAAAACATGAAGCTCTCGTCCATAGTTTTCCTTAAATATCCAAATATCACACAAACAGAAGATTTCATTTTAAAACAGAAAAACGCTGATTGTCTGGTTTTTGATGTTTCTCTATTTCTGTTTTGGTTTTAAGTCAGTAAAACAAAATAACCACCGTTTATTGGTTATTTTGATTTGGTTTTAAAACTGAATAACCAAAGAACGAAGAGTACACGAATTCCTTTAACATCTAGTTTACAAATCGCATGACAAGTTAATGACACTCAAAATTAAGCAAAAAATAACTAAATCTTCCTTCTTAAGTGAAAATATAATAAACAAGTTTAATAGGAAATGAATGTTGAATTGTTTATTGTGTATAAAAAGGAAAGAAAAGACAAACCACATGAAAATATTCACAATAATAGGATAATTGTGAGCTACTTTAGCATAACTTGCTACTACTAACTACACTTTGATTCCTGTGAATCATTCGAGGACGATCACCTCATCATTTGCTTTGTTGAGCGACACGTTGCTCTCCAACGCCTCCACAATCTGCGTGGCAGACGGTCTCTTCTTGGGATCTTCTTCTGTGCAAAGGTAGAAGAGCTCCACCATCCTCCTGTAGGGGGCACCCAGGGTGTGAGCGTCCAGCGGGGGCCTCGTGCCCAGATGCTCGTAGTAGGCGTCCTCGGACCCCACCTCCATCGAGTCATCTGAAGCACAAACAGTTAAAAGTAACACTGATGTGTTTTACCAGATGTTGACAGTGTAGGCCTCATAAATCAAATAACATTTGTAAAGAAAGTTAAAAGTTTTTTGAAAGTTTGGTGCATTGCATTGTGGGATATGGAGTCTATTGGTTTAAAGTCACAAATTAGAGTGGACAAAAACAGACAGAATAAGTGATAAAAAGGGTTCAAAGTGTCAATATTGGCTTAAAAGTAACAGAAGAAAAACAGGAACAATTAGTTTAAACTGGCAAATAATGGGCATGACAAATGGTGAATGTGGTTAAATTGGGAAAAACAATCATGAAATGTGGTGAAAAGAGGTTAAAAGTGACAATAATGGGTCAACGTGTGCGTGCTGAACATGTGATGTAGAAGTGTCAGAAAAAGTGGTGAAAATAGGTTAAAATATGGTGAGTTTGGTGAAGTTGCAGAAAAAAATTAAAAATAAGCAAAACTGGGCTCAAATTATTCAAAAAATTTTCTTAGTTTCTTAGATACAAGAATTTCACATGAGAGCGTGAACGTAGATTACCAACACTAAGGAGAGTGTCTGACCTTCCTCGCTATCATCATCATCATCATCATCATCATCATCATTCTCCAACAAGTCCATATGAGGCATGTTGAGCGTCATCATCTCCCACAGAGTCAGCCCGTAGGCAAAGATGTCAGCCTTGTCTGTGATTTCTCCCTCGACCAGAGCTTCTTTAGGGGCCCACGGCTCCGTGCCAATGTACACGGCTTTGGGGTCTGACACTGAGGACACGCACGCACGCACACGCACACACACACACACACACACACACACACACACACACACACACACACACACACACACACACACACACACACACACACACACACACACACACACACACACACACACACACACACACACACACACACACACACACACACACACACACACACACACACACACACACACACACACACACACACACACACACACACACACACACACACACACACACACACACACACACAATTATGCGTACTTGTACTGCTACTAAACACCATGGGTTTTTGGCTGAGCAAATCATGTGCTTTTATTCTGAAGGCAATCATGTCAAACTTCAAACACTAGAGGGCAGTAACTGACTGTTTCTATTCAAATTACAGCAACGAGATAATAAAACTAAAGGTCATTTTGCAACTTTTTAGCCATTAACTGAATAAAAATTACACAGTCTGAGAATGAAAACACTCTTTAACAGCAAATTATAATGAATTCCTGTGGTCAGACTGAAAAGCGTTGGCTGAAGCCTTTGTAAATGATGTCATAGCACATCAGCAGATCAATCATAGCATTCATACTAACAGAATTATAAACATGTTACACAAAGTTTAAATTAGTTAGAATTCACGTACTTTTTAAAAGTCATATTTAGAAGTTTTGTGAGATTGTGGATAAAACCTGAACCGTTTCTTCTTCTCTCCCTCTTTCTTTCATCATCCTACCCCGACTCCCTCTTCCCTGTTCCCTTCCCCCTCACCCAGGCGTAACACTGCCCTCTCTTTTTAAATCCTTCCTATAATAAAATGTTTCTCACCCTTCCTTAGGGAGGGCTGGCGATGGTCACAGTTATGCAATAAAATAAATGAATTTGTTTAATTGTAATAATGAAACATGTTTAACTGTTGTGAAAAGATTGCACTACATGTAGCGTTGAGCTTTGACAGCATGTGCAGACAAGGTAAAAAAACAGTTCCTATAGTTCACATACAGTATGTCAAACATTAGGAACGAGGGCCCAGATCATGTAGTCGGGCTCGCAAGAAATATTTTGTTCAAAGTAAAAATTACAGCAAAAACAACTTTTTGTAAATTAAATTCATTAATTAAATACCATATATGTTGTAGATAAAATGCGATGCAGGGGATGCAATACAGTGATATTAAATCTCAATTATTTCAAAATTGCCTGACAAATTATCCCACAGAATTTCTGGCAAATTATATTGCAAAATTTCGAGAAAATTAGTTGCAAAGTAAAGGATTTTTTTTTACCTATTGCTTCACATTCTGGATTTTGTTTGAATTTGTGTTTTTTTTTCCTTCACAAAATGATGGATTTTTCTGGTCCGGCCCACTAAAATGAGTTATAATTTATTGTTGGTCATCAAACACATGATTAGAGCCTTTCAGAGTATTCTACCCATAAGCCACTGCTCTAAACATCATATTTATGCTTTTAAAGTGTGATTGTGTTTAAATGCTGAGTCACTAAAGGACATTTTATCAAGTTGTGCTCGAAATACTCAGATTTTATTCTGAAAATGAAAGCAGAGCTTGCCTTTCATGTTCTCGTCCAGCTGCAGAGACACTCCGATGTCACAGATCTTCACGCTCTCAAAGTCGCCCTTGATGACCACGTTAAACGACTTCATGTCGCCGTGCAGCAGCTTTTTCTCTGTGTGGAGATACTGTGGAGCAGAAAGTGTATGTGACACATTCTGTAGTTTAGTGGTGAAACATGGAACAGGAACAGGAAGTACCTGCAGGCCTCGGGCCACGTGCAGCGCCACCTTCTCAATGTTGGCGACGGGAAACTGCTTTAGGCCGTCCTCCGCCCGCTTCTCGATGAGGTCATACAGAGACCGCTCCCCGCCGTACTCCATCGCCAAACACTTGGAACCGTCTTTAGCCGTGGCCAACGCGCGGAAACCTTCAAGATTTGGGAGAGAATTAGTGAGAATTAGCTCGCCCAAAATACACTAAATGACGGAAAAATACACTAAATAAAAATGGCACAAAAGGACAGAAAGAAATGACAAATTTACTCCAAAAACAAAGAAAACAACTACAAATATACACGAAAAAGCAACCATAAAATATCAGAATACACATTACATAATATGCACAAAAGGGCAACAGAAATAAACAGAATTAATTAAAAAAGAAAAACAAATTAGACAAAAAATGTACAAAAAGAACAGAAAAGTATACAAAACTACACCAAAACGTAAAAAAAAAAAACCACACACAAAATGACAGAAAAATACACAAATTTAAGTTATTCCAAAAACAAATAAGACGATAAGAAATATTTAAAGAAAAAAATACACAAAATGACAACAAATTTAAAAAAACAAACATAAAACAAAAGAATACTCAACATTACAAAATGACAACTACAAAGGTACCAAAAAATAAATAAAAAAATAGAAAAATTCACAAAAGATAGCAAAAAAAAAGGAGACTAATTTACTCAAAAAACAAATAAGACAACGACAAATACATGAAAAATGACAAATAAACTATAAAATAACAATTAGGACAAAAAATACCACACACGCGCACACCCCTTCTTTAGAGCAGTGTAAAGAGCAGGATTTACCAATGACGTTGGGGTGATGGATCCCCTTCAAAACCTCGGCCTCGTTGTTCAGACGCTGCTGGTAAACGTCCACCTGATCACTGCAACATTTACTGTTGATCTTCTTCACGGCCCACGGAGACGCGTTCAGCTTTCCTGTCCTGGAAACAAAACAATCAAACATGATGGAAATAGACAGACTGTTATTCATCCTTTAGCAGATTTCATTTCACAGTAAAAGACAAGAAAATACACTCACACGTGCTGTCCCTTAAAGGAGAAAAAAGCGGCAAATTATACAGCCTTTTGTTAGTAAATGAGCCAGTTTGGCATTTTGCATCAACAAATTTAACCCAAAGTTGTCTTTCTGGTCAGACTTCATGTAAATTAAACACATTGAGATTTATATTTATCGCCATTTGGAGAAAAAATATCGAGATATGAGTTTTGGCCCTTATCGCCCAGCCCTATTTCACAATATCAATAATTACAAATCTCACCTTTACAAGAACAAAATGGTACAAAATATAAGTGTGTTCATTTTTTTTACGTGCAAGAAAAAGTAAATAGTAACGAACTGTAATTCAAGTACAAATATAAAAAAACAAGTGGTATTTTTATCAAACTGACAACAGATTCTGATTAAAAAAAAAAAAACTAACCGACTACATGCATAAAAGTGCCCAGTTTGTTGTGTGAAAAAGACGTTACATGCTATGCATATGTTAGCGCAATTAAATGTTATTTTTATAAATCGTTTGACATTTTTTTTTGATCGATACGATAATCACGCTGTGAAATCACAACATATTGCTGAATCTATTGTTTTCTTACACCCTGAGAAGGAATCAACAAACCTGTTGATGAGGTAAACACTGACTCCAGTCCCACAGCCCAGTTTTCTCATGAATGGAGAGGCAGGGATGATGATGGGTGTCCCTTCACCGCTTCCAAAGCTCCTCACCCGTGTAGATTTAGGGGTTTTAAACACGCACTCTTCAGTGGGGGAGGCCATTCTGTCAAAGATAACACAATTATCATAACAGGTCATTAATAGATACTCATTTCACACAGAAATATTAAATATTAAGGGTTTAAACTGACATAATCATTCAAATATGGATGTAAAATGTGCTATATAACAGAATATTTTGAGAATGTAATAAAACGACCATAATTTGACAGAAATATATACAGTAACTGTTGAGTAACAATTGTAAATCATTTTGAATCTCTAACAAAAGACCCATAGTTACTTGTCACAACAGAACATGATCACCAGATGAACGGAAACACACAACATTGTTGTTATTCGCATTAAAACGAATAACAATGAGTTATTTGAAAACAATAAAGTAGACTAAGTTGGAATTTGATATGTTGTTTAATTTAGGAATTTTTATGGACAGCAGAAGAAGGCAAATATGATATTAAAAAAAAATCTTAACGCCATATTATAAAAACTGAAGCAAAGTTAGCGACAACAATAAGTCACTCAAAGCTTTGTCGACCTTAAAGTGACATATTTATAATGTATGGTATCATGTAAAGTTAGTTACTGAAGGATTTGAGGAAGAAAAGACACCGTTTACCTGGTTCTTTTTACTCCTGCTGCTGAATAAACTAACCGTCCCGCCGCCAACGGTTTAAATTCACTTCCGGTATAAAGGAGGAAGGAAGCCGCCGAGGGACAAAATAAAACGGAAGTGGGAAAGTAAAAACATGCTGTAAACTACAAGTTTACACAAGTTTACGCAAATGCAGAACGTTAAAAATATATACATAAAAAATATCTTTTCAACGAGTCACAATTATATAATTATAAAAAACACTGAAAAAGATTTCAATTTGCAACAAAAACTATGTTTGAAAAAAAAAAATGTTACTTTATTACTTTTTATTGTAATATGGTCTTTTATTTTATTTTATTTTTCATGTACATTTACATTACTTATCAGCTTCTACGCAGATTTTCACTGTGTTTAGGCAATTCATTATATATATATATATATATATATATATATATATATATATATATATATATATATATATATATATGCGTAGCTGCAAAGCTGATAAGTAATGTATAATATATATCCTTACTATTCCCCTGATGGTCTCGAAAATGTATATCTTTTTAGTGATATTTAAAAAACAAAAAACAAACACACTTAGGTAAGAAAACTAATGCAAAAACAAGTACACCACAAATATAACTCTACTAAAGCTTTATTTTTCTCATGAATGCCATGGTATGATTTTTTGGCACTATATAAATAAAGAAAAAGTGCAATAAATTCTACTCTGAGACTAATCAGATTTATCATTGTGTTTTTTGCACATATGAAAATTCTTTCAAAAAATGTCTTTATTATACTACTGTATGTAAATATTATTACTGGTTTTATTTTTATATTATTTATTTTTTCTATTATTCCTATTTTGCTGGACACTCTAACTAGACATTAATGATTCAGTCATGATGTTTGTAATGATCAATTCTCTTATTCTATATTTAATAGGATTTTTTTTTTTGTGGAGACAAACCTTTAAAAATATTGAACGCTAAGGTTGGTTTTTGGGAAATATTTGTAAATTTTTGACAACAGTTATTGTTATTATGAAATTGTTGAAAATATCTGGCAAATTTTCCTCAAATTAATCAACCAAATCACCCAAATCAGGGAAATTTAAGTGAAGATCCAGCAGGGACTGATATACTCACATACTTTATCATTTATATATAATTTATACGTAGAAGTCCAAACCAGGGCATATTAATGTTGAACATGCTCTTTTTACAGGTAAAATCTGTGGCCCACTTCAGGTCAAACTGGTCCGTATTTGGCCCCTGAACAAACATGACTTTGATACCCCTGTACATGTGGGGAATAATTATGAAAACAAATATATTTTGTGTTTATAATTGAAACAGCAACTTCAGATTTACATTATGGGGCGTCAATTGTAAAGTTGCACATGATAAAATAAACAGCAACTTTTGTGCAACATTTAGCAACAAACCATGTTAAAAAATGTTAAATCTAAATTTAAACCACATGTGAAAGTAAATATTTAGCCTATTTGCAAATTCACCGTAGGTACCAAAATAAGAGCTCATTTCAGTAAATTTGCATATATAATGTAAATGTTAAATGTTAAATGTTAAATGTAAATGTTAAATCAAAATCGAAATCGAAATTTAAATCTAAATCTAAATCTAAATCTAAATCTAAATCTAAATCTAAATTTAAATTTAAATTTAAATCGAAATCTAAATCGAAATCGAAATCGAAATTTAAATCTAAATATTAAATTGAAATGTTAAATCTAAATGTCAAGGGTGAAACTAAATTCATAGCTAATATGCACATTTACTGAAATTAGCTTTTATTTTGGTACTTCCGGTGAATATGCATATTGGTTAAATTTTTAGTTTCACTCATGACATTTAGATTTAACGTTTATATCTAATATTTAGCATTTAAATTTAGAGTTAATATTTACATTTTACATTTATATTAAACATTGACATTATATTTTTTACGAGAAAAAAATATCACAAATTTCTCAAGTATTGCTGTAAATCAAAAGTTTAAAAATTCACATACATTTTTTAGATGTAGTTTGTTGCTAAATGTTGCTCAAAAGTTTATTTTAGCATACATATTACATTATATGATTGAAACTTTTTCTCTGCACACCATGAAGACCCTGGTCTGGAGGAATTCCTTCTCCTCTGATGTTGTGATGTGACCTCGACCCTGACTCTCCTGATCCCATTTTCATTTCATCTCCCTGGCACATGTTCTCTGGTGCTGCTGCTGAGGCTGTGCATTGTACGAAGGGATAACCGTTTCATTATGAGGAAGAGGAGCAGGAATGTGGAGCGATGACAAATGGACCAGGATGGAAAGACGGGGGATTTCTGTCTTTCTCAGTCCGGCCCTGAAGGGAAAATGAGCTCATGTTAGTGGGCCCCGCTGCCACATGCTGTGTGTGTGTTTTCATAATTAAAGTGTGTGTGTGTGTGTGTGTGTGTGTGTGGGTGTGTTAGATTGTGTTCAGAGATACACCTACACACTAAAAGCAACAATAGGGGGATGTTGATGTATGATAGCAGGAATCATTTGTGCAACTTAAGGCAACATTTCATGATGCAGCAACATTCATAGTATTACATTAGACCACGCGTTCTCAACATTGGGGTCAGGATCTTGTTTGGAGTCGTGAGACACTGGGAGGGGGTCACCAGATGCCTTCAAGAATCTTGAGAATATTTTCTGAACAATTTCAGCACATTTTTGCCTATTTTTACCATTTTTCTGCACCAAACTTTCCATAATTTAACCTGTTTTTGATATAACTGCTACTAAAAATGGAACTGATTGTGAGCGCTCACACTGCACTTCGGATTATCTACACACTGGATTAACTACATACTGGATTATCTATATACTGGATTATCTATGTACTACATGGAAGCTTTATTTCCCCTTTAATTCAGAATAAAAGTCAAATTATCTTTAAACTGACCTTGTAAACACTCAATTCCTAATGCAAATTTAATTCTGAATCTCGCACGCACGCACAGAATTTTTTTTTTTTACATTTCTCTCCTTAGTTACAAACTTTGCTCACTGAGAACAACTGCTAGTCAATAATTCCATTGTGTTTTTTTTTCTCAGGATATTCGACACATTTAGTCGTTTTTAAAAGCCCTTTGTGCTGTAGATTCTACACAGCTTTCAATTTATCCTGAATTACCCCGACTACCTGTCAACATTAAGCTGTTCTGTGTGTGGTGTGGGGGTGGGGCGTCCAAACAAATCCGACGTTGCACACCATTGAATCAAGCAGCAGCCATGTTGAAAGTCGCGGCTCTGTTTGTCCCTCAACCGCAGAGATATTTCAGCCACAGACACGCACGCACGCACACACACACGCACGCACACACACACGCACACACGCACACACGCACACACCTTGTTTTAGATAGACACTGGATTATCTATATACTGGTTTATCAATAGACTGAAGGTAAATATATTATCTGTAGATAAAGGGACTAGTGGAGCTGGTGTGAGGTAGTTTGAGAGGGAGGAGCTTACATTCTTATAGGGTAGGAGGAGCCAGGATTGTCAGGAGGAGGAGTGGGAAAAATCCAACTGTCTGGTTTGGAGCTGATTTTTTTTTACAAAATATTGAATAACAAGAGAGGGAGAAAACAGACGTTTTTACACTTTGTCCTTCTGAATGAGGCTAAAGGAATGTACAGTATATCACTGTAGAACAACCATTAGAAAGGGATTTTTTTTAAATGCACATTGAAGTGAAATAAAGAATAAAAACACAATGAAATAAAGAAAAATAGGCAGAAAAATAACCGGAAAAGATGAAGAGTAAAAAAAAAAAAAACACATGTATTGTTAATTCATTGGTCAGAGTGTCTGTTTGACCTGACGAGAGAAGCTAAACTTCACATTGTGAATGGGTTTGAATCACCTTCCCAGTTTGGTTCTTTTTATGTGACAGTTCTTCTGTCTTCATCTCTCACACTGGGAACGTCGAGCTGCACAAATTACCTCCAGGAGTGAAATCCTCGAGGCCTGCAGGGATGATTCCATCTGCTGAGGTCAATTCCCCGACACCGTCTCCCTATCACAGCTGGGATCCTCTGGGACTCATTCTTCTTTCGCACGCATCTCTCTTTCAGCAGAAAGTAAATAATGGCACATCCAACATCCGTCCTGGCCTGGAGATATTGATGATTCCTCAGCGATGATGATGACGATGATGATGCACGTTCAGAATGATAAGCTTTTGCTCCGGTTGGGCCCAAAGAGTGGAGGTCCTACTGTTAATCAGCTCAACTATGACTGAAATACAGTTTAAAGCACGAGTGTTGAACTCATCTCCTTTTAAGGACCACATACGACACAGTTTGATCTTAAGTGAGCCGGACCAGAAAAAAATCATTATTTTTGTCAAGGAAAATAAATGCAAATTAGAAATCGTAGTGCTCCAGTTTGCACTTTTACACATAACAAAACCTGGAAGTCATTAGCAATATCCTGAATATTAAAGTTGATATCCAGAGTTTCTGAAACATCTCGATGTCCCGCCCTAAACATCATCACTTCCTCTCACTGCCTCTGCCAATCTACCAGAAGCCACGCCTCTACATTTCTGCATGGGTCGCATTGATATATGTCTATGGCTCAGGTAAGAGCCAAAATCATATTTACATGTTTGCTGTTGTGATGCGCGGCCTTGTTTCCGTGCACAGTTCGACATTCACTTTGATTGACAGTCCCAAAAACAGGAAGTAGAAGCCTATTGGCTGGGAGCTTAGGGGTCTATAGGATGAAGGCGGGACTTATAAACATGAATGTATATGAGCAGTAGACTATAGTAAAAGACTAGTTAGGTATTTTTTAACATTTCAAAAGAATCATACATAAATATAGATTTCTCAGAAACTCCAGATTTCAGCTTTAAGCAATTAGTCAAAATTATTAAATTTGATAGAATTCAGTGGGATGAATTTAATTTGCAACAATTTTTGTGGTTTCTAACAGGGCTAAACTTCTCAAAGGAGCCATTTTGCCTCATCTCACCTGGATTAAAGTCCTCTGAAAAAATACCTTCTCAATGAAGACAATACAGTATAAAATTCTACAGAGTTACAATTACATCGGATTATGTTACGTAAAGAAGACTTTTGAGTTAACGTATTTGAAGGGCTATAAAAATAACTTGAATTTGATGTGATTACGTCAGTCAATTTCTTAGGTTGACAAATTGTTATAATATGATTTTATTTGGTGTCATTAATACCCTTTGCAAGAAAATAACAATTCTTTATTTCAATATTATTTTAAAATCGGCGCATACACCTTGTTTTCTCGACAGCTAAAAATATGGCTTCTTGACCATCGTTTATGTTCACACTGACAGCCTTTTATTTAGATTATTGTACATTGTTTGTTTCTCTTGTGTTAAGTATGAATTAACTACTGTATTTTGTTTGAACTGAGTTCCTGTTGTAATTCACTGTGAGAGTTTTAGTCCTGGTGCTTTGTTTTATCAGTAATATTTAGTTATTTGTCATAACTGTTTGTCATGTTGTATTCTCTCTGTATTTTAATACCGTTTACATTTTAGGTTGACACCAGATAAAAACTGTGGCTCATTGACAGCATGTCTGTTTATTAATGTTCATTGTTCCTTTAAAATAATTAATACACCTAATAAAGCTATAGGAAGTCATTGCTAAAGGGTCAAAGAGCCACAGGTTGCAGACCCCCATAGACCCCTCTATGTAGACCCCCACAGACCCCTCTATGTCATAAACCAGACATAGGCAAATGACGGCCCGGGGGCCACATGCGGCACTCGGTCTAATTTTATGCATAAATGTAATGAATGACAAGAAAGATTGCAGGAAAATACAGTAAAAGACAAGAGAAAAACACAGAAAGGACTCCAAAAACCCATGAAACATCTACAAAAAAGAACAAAAAAGAAAAAAACGACAGTAATACACAAAATTACTCAGAAAAATATACAAAATTACAGAAAATTACAACAAAAGTACACAAAAAGACAAGAAAAAAAAACATAAAAATGACTCAGCAAACCCACAGTACGAACAATCAAGCAAAACGACAACAGAAATACCCGAACAATTGCTCCAAAAAATGCAAAACGGCAGCACAAATACACAATATGACTCCACAAAACATATATTTGACAGGAAAAAATACACAAAAGGACTACAGAAATGCACAAAATGCCTCACAGCAACAAACATACACAGAATGTGAGAAAACCACTCAAAATTACTATAAAAACTCTTTGTTCTTTCTTGTATTAATGCTCAGATCAGCTCATTATTCTAAATGCTAACATGAAGGTTGATCATGTGACCCTCTGATCAAACAAAGACAGTTTTGTGGCCCCACTGTGGTAATAGTTGCCCACCTCTGTCATAGACAGTACAACGGAGAGGCCTCGGAGGTTGAAACGGTCGCACACTGACACACAACACGTCCATACTTTGATGTGTCAGCTGCAACATGTGGAAACATTCACATGTGTGTCCAGACCTGTCCATCAAAGGACACACACACTGCACACACACACACACACACACACACACACACACACACAGTCAACTTCCTGTCTGTCTGTGCGTCTGCTGACATCCCAGCGTCTGTTTTCTGTTCAGCGCGACAACAAAGCTCACCTGTTAAAACAAATGCAGCGTTTTAGAGGCGAGAATAAAAAACGCATCGTCTACAAAATGCTTTGTGAGCTTTTTTTTAATGTGAAGTACAGAATGAATCTTACGACGGGTTGATTCTCATATGTTTCTTATTAACTCCAAAGTGTTCCAGACAATGAGTGTTAAAAACTAAGATGCACACAAATACACATCAAATATTAAACAAAACTGGTGAACAATGACATATATTTGACTTCAATTGAAAAGTGTTTACACATTTTGCAAGTTGAAACCCTCGAGTTTTGTGACCCCTAAAGGTCAAAACTTTGCTGTAAAATCAAATTAATATCAGTTAATAACAGCTTCATCCAGTTAAAACCTGGGTGACAGGACAAAATCCCAACCTTTAATTAAATACTTCATTCATTGTTTTTCTTACCCTTGGACACAATTAGCTTACATCTAAAAAACTGTTGATTTAGATTTGATTTTTTAGATACACCGTTTCTATAACCGTGGAAAATAAGCTCCAAAACCAAGTGACAGCTGCAAAAAGGGTCCCGTGTGATAGATTTCATGAAAATAATCGTTCAAAAATTTGAAAATGTGTGTTTTTTTTAGATAAATATTAAAAATATTTGAGTTTTGGAGCAATTTCTGAAAGTTCTATTCATGCAAACAAAAGAGGAGTAAAGGGGGATGTAACGTTGAGTCGTAGATGCCGAGTTATCTTTATCTTTATCTGCTGCAGGGAAACAAACAAGTAAAAAAAGTGAGGCTGTAAATGACGAAACAAGTTCTCTGTATGTAAAGCAAAACAAACCCATCACATAAATGATAATAAAACTGTGTTACTAATTCATCTCAGAATTGCCTTTTAAAAATAAGACTACTTTACAGTTTTAGAGCCTGTGTTCCACCATCGTGAAATCATGTGATTGATGATGTCACACGGCCCCACTGAGTAAATCTGTTGAAGGACTGCAGCCCTAAAATACTTCTATCCTCAGGGTTCGTGTGTGTCTTCAACAGTCAGTGACTTACTCGCTAACTCCAGCCACCAGAGCGTGTCAGCGCACTGTTCAGGAAAGCTCTTCTTCTCTGCTTCATTGTCTAATAAGGAATTGCAGAGATGGAACTGTCGCCTCCTGCGTTCACAGATTTTTTATCCTCTTTCTGTAAACAAAAGAGGTTTACATCGACATTTTTAACTTTTCCTGGTTTTTTAGAGCAACTAAAATCAGCACAAGTTGTCATTTTGACTGAAAAAGCTGATTAAATGATTTAAAAAGCTGATTAAATGATGTACAAAGGTACTTAATGGTCTAAAAAGCTACTAAATTATGTAAAAAGCCGTGAAATGATGTAAAAAGTTGCTGAATGATCTAAAAAGCTGTTAAATGATTTAAAAAGCTGATTAAAATATGTAAAAAGCTACTAAATGATCTAAAAATCAGGCTGAATGTTTCACTCCAATAGAAAACAATGGGATGTTTACAGGCAGTGGGGCCCTGTGACATCATCAATCATGTGATTTCAAGATGGAGGAACACAGGCTCTAAAACTGTATAGTCCCATCTTTAAAAGTTAATAAAACAAATATGGTACATAATAATGTGTTTTAATAGGCATGGATCTACTAATAAATATGTTTTAAAGATTTTAGGCCTAACTAGTAAAAACTGTGGAGGAAATCACTAATGAAGCTTTATTGCCCAACGATTAATGCTTTTTTTGGTTTTTCATAAAGTGTACACTAAGAATAAATAAAAGTGTGTGTGTGAGATGAATAAACAAATGGATGAGCTTTGAATCGCCAAACACTAATCCAGGCTTACTGGTCGATACTTTATTCTTTACTGTATAATAAGGCAACACTGTGATGTAACAAAGCCATTGGTCCGTAATAATCCGTGTACCCTTCGTTCTTTGGTTATTCTGTTTTAAAACCAATTCTAAATAACAGATAAACAGTGTGGTTATTTTGTTTTACTGACTTAAAGCCAAAACAGAAATACAGAAACAACAAAAACCAAATAAGCAGCATTTTTCTGTTTAAAAATTAAATCTTGTTTTGTTTGTGAGATATTTGGATATTTAGGGGGAAATTAGAGTGAGAACTGAAGTCCACTACTCATGGTTTCCCTCCACAGGTCCTGGACCAGATCTCCAGGTTATCCACAGTCTGTGGATGTTTTAGCTCATGAAAAGCTGCTCACATTTATGTTTTGTTTCATAGAGTTACAGTCCAAATAGTATCCAACTAATCTGGTGAGTGACAATCGACTGTGAGGAACAACAGATGTTAGAACTTCTACCATTTAACACATTTGCAAAAACAATTCTAGCTTTTTGAGGACATTTTGCACGTTGCAATACCGCTAGCCATTAACATCAGTCGTCAACCAACACAGAAGTTGATCACAAGAAACGAGGATCACGATTAGATTCATTACACCACTGGTGGTTCCTTTGATCACGTCATGTGCATGTTTTATGTAACATCCATTTTTTGTTTTGATTTATTAATGTATTAATAACATTTCTATTCCCCAGTTCATCAGTAATGTGACTTATTGCTCCTTTATTGTCCAGTAAAAGTCCGCCCCCCAGTGTGTCCCCTCTGTGTGATGAGATTAAAACATGAAGCTCTCGTCCTAGTTTCCCGTAAATATCCAAATATCTCACAAACAGAACAATATTACATTTTTAAAACAGAAAAACGCTGCTCATTCGTTTTTTGTTGTTTCTGTATTTCTGTTTTGGTTTCAAGTCAGTAAAACAAAATAAACCGTTTATTTGTTATTTAGATTTGGTTTTTAAAACGGAATACCTTAAGAATGAAGGGTACATAGATCGGTAATACTGTGAAGCTGCCGTTAAAAGTCAAATCAGTCTGTGTTTCCTTCAAAGGTTCCACTCTCTGATGGATTTACAGTTTGTCATCAAATGAATCAGATCCAGGATCAGATCTGTTACGATGGTTCCCCCTTCATTACCGATGCAGTCCTACGGCTGAAACAAGTCTCATTTCTATCCTCATAAACTCTTCCAAACAGGCCCAGTGGGAGTGTCTCTCTGAGTCTCTGCAGGTTTGGAGGGAAAAGATGAGTTCCCTGAAGGTTTAAATGGCACAGGTCACGCCGGCGTCTTCCACGTGGCCGCAGTTGGTTTTGCCCCACCCGGAAAACTTGCACTGGTGGACGGTGTCTTCAGTTCCTGTGCAGGCGACGTCATCCATCCAGATCAGACCAGATCCTACAGAGAGAGAGTTTGTATTCAGATACTATGATCATTTTTGGGGTTCATATGGCAGGAACATCATCAGGGTCATTCCAGGTCATTTCAACCAATTTTCAGGACATCTCACAATAATTTGGTGAAAAATGTTCATGCATTCTTATTTTTCTTCCATGTTCATCTTCCAATATCTCAGGAACTCCATCACATAGTAAAGGTAAATATGGTATAGTAATAAGCTCCACCCACTCTCTCAGAATATAGAAATAGATCTGCTATACATCATATCTGGTGGACATGTCAGCTCCTCTAAATAGTCACAGTCAGTGTGTGTTTGGGTCTGGAACATGTTCAGTAAACTACTTAGCATATGTCTCAGCTCCCTGTAATGTGATCAGCTTAGAGCTATGAACATAGACTGTTCACATCACTAATGATTAGTCACAGATATGCATTGGTTCTAGACTCACACACTCTGGAAATATGAACATATACTTTTTAAAAACTATTTTCATCTCTGTTTTAATGTATAGTATAAATATTACTGTTTCTTTATGCAACTTCTTTAGGTTATTTCACCACTCGGAGAATATTGAAAATCCTTTACATGAGGCCATTGTAGCTTAGCTCTGTGTTTTATAATCATTTATTGTTTCTTCGTTTTTCATTCGATCAAACTAAAAATGTACAGTGTCCGTATTGAATATTCACTGAACAATCGGTAAAAATTCTCAGAACTTAGTGAGACTTTCTCACAACGATTCAAACTGAGTTAAACCTTCACGGAGCTGCAGAACATTTTCAAACGTCATGTGTTGCAATTATACATAAACACCATAAAAAAAAAAGAAAAGAAAGAAACGAGCTTGTGGGTGTCGCCTGCAATAAAACATGAAGCTCCAGCTGGTGAGCAGAACGTTTGGCAGAAAACTTCCTAAACTGGACTGGAGGGGAAATCCTGAGGCTTCACAGGGTGATTTAGAATCACAGTCATTACACATACAACCACCAGAAACAACAGAAACACACCTAAACTGAAGATTGTCACAACAAGGAGATGAAAAATGAGATTAGATGGGTCAGTAGTTACAGTTTAATAACATTTTGGACGCATACTGTCACCATATTTAGCAATAAAACAAAAAGAAGGGATGTTTTTATGTCCACGTTGGCACAAAAATGTAAACTAAGGAAAGTATTTGGTGGTAAAAGATTGAAGTGAAGTCAAAGTTTAGTTTTCCATTTAAGGGTCAAACTTGAGTCTTTAAACAACGAGAATACGATGTAACCATAATAGAAACAGAACAAAAGCACATAATAAACAAAGAGATACAGTACGGTGCGATTAAAGATCAAAGACCAGATGAGTTTTAAAGGACAGTAAAAGATCCAGATGTTTGATTTAAGACCACCAGGAGCCGGTGGAGATGGATGCTTGATCCCAGCACGAGTTAGCACGAACAACGAGCACAGAGAACGTCAAACACTGTAGAAACTGTGTTCAAATGACACATTATTTACCACAAGTGTTGATAAAAATGACTCCACTGATCACAACAGGACCTCATTCTACACCATAAAAAGTGTCTTTATCAGGTGATGAAACCAGGCACAGAAACAATATATTTATATGGAGGTGGATTGGTGTCTTTATTATTCAATTTGGAAAAAAAGGTAAATTATGATTTAAAAATTGGATGAAAAAAATCTCACTTCAATCAAAAAAAAGTAAAAATTCTAATAAAAAAATTATTTGAAAGAAAACTAATATTTACTACTAAAACAAAATTGCATTTAAAAACTTTTTTTTAATATTGAAAGTTTATTTTATTTTTTAAGTTTTCTGTAATTGGGCATATTTTGGGTAGGACTTTATTACTGAATCTCAAAATCTTTATTATTAAAAAAATCCTTTCAATTAAAGAAAAGTGTTCAAATGTGTTAACAATTTGTTTTCATTTAAACTTATTATTATTTTTTTGTTCTCATGAACTACTTCTTTAAAAACATTTTTTGGGGGATTGAAAAATAAAGACACGAATCTATATCCATACAATCACAGCATGGGTCAAAGATGATGTAATAACACAATGATGTATGACGTGTGCGCTAAGATACACACAATACAACACAAACAAATAACACACTGTGTAGAAATGAAATGAATGTATTTCAGCAGAGAAAACAATCACAATATTGAAAATGTGAAGAGACAAGTGTAATAAATACAAACGTGTGATTCAGCTTTAATATCTGCAGGATGTTTAGATGCAGAGGCTTTTTTGGCAGATTTTTGTTGCTTTGCTAAAACGGGACGTACGACTTTGTGTTGGAAGAACATGAAACACGTGTTTTATGGACCTCGAAGCGCAAACATCAAACGTTTGATGGAGAAACGGAAACAAAAGGTTTTAGTAAATCTCTCAGAGGAAGCGTTTCCGCCCCCACACACTTCACGTCGAGCCTTTAAAGTTTGACTGAAAACAAGAACAATTGAAGAGCTTGTTCCTGTGCTACACACTAAACTCTGTCAACTGTACAGGAAGAAATGTCAGCTTGGCTTGGTTTGTGAGCGGCTCACAAAGTAAATGCACAAAATGACTCCAAACACACACACACACACACACACACACACACACACAGACACACACACACACACACACACACACACATACACACACACACACACACACACACACACACACACACACACACACACGCACACAAGGCGCTTCCAAAAATACACAAAACGACAATAAAAATACACAAAAGGTCAGGAAACATACGCAATATTACTCCAAGAACACACAAGACGTCAAAATAATAACACTAAATGATGCTAAAAGACATTAAAAGGCAACTAAAACACACAAATTGACAACAAAAAATAAAATAAAATTACAGAAAATTTACAAAAACAAAAAGACAAAATGACACAAAATGCTACTAAAATACATAAAATGACAACTGAAGCACATCGATTGTCAACAAAAAAACCAAAAAATTAAAACAAATATAAAATACACAAAATTACACCAAAATACATAAATTCACAACAAAAACATACAGATTGACACAAAAAATACCAAAAAATATATTAAATGATGGAAACATATGTAAAGCTAAAAAAACCCACACAAAATGAAGAAAAAAAAATGACACAAAAAGACACTAAAATAAACAATATGATAAACTAAAACACACAGATTGAAAACAAAAAGAAATTAAAAAATGAAATAAAATGACGGAAACAACATAATGACAAAATTACACTAAACAGCACTAAAATACATAAAACAGCAACTGAAACACACAGATTCAAAAGAGAAATGCAAAAAAAATAAAATATATAAAATAACTGAAACATAAGTAAAACTACAAAAACACACAAAATGAATAAAAAATACATAAATTAGACAAATGTTGACAATGTGGCCGTCAGATAAGATACAATATTAATAATTCCTACCTTATTACGCTCATCATGGCCTTTAATAATGGTTTAATTTATTCTGAAATCATTGCTGTTATTTTTAGGATAAAAACAGGTAATTTAGTTTTACTTTTCCTCCTCTGTATTGAGGCCCCCTAGTGGCTCAGGGGCCTCAATGCAAGTGCGTACTCCGCCTATAGCCAGAAACGCCTCAGCTGGGACTTCACAGAACAATAATGATGAAATTATTTTATGACCATCAATGTTCAGCAAGGCTGTTATAGTGCTTATAGCGCCCCACCCGTCATGACGTCACGTCATGACATTCATTTGGGAACCTGTGGTTTCAGTTATATCAAAAAAAATATATCTGGTACAGCTGTTTTAGTAACCCCCCCCCCCACCACCACCACCCTATTGGTCATGTGCCTGGACCAAAGCTCTGAATGATGTCAGACTGACTGAAGAATGAAGTGAAATGAACGTAGAGTATTAAAAGAGAGAGAGAGAGAGAGAGAGAGAGAGAGAGAGAGAGAGAGAGAGAGCGAGCTAGCAGTGGATAACGGCTTTGTGAACCTGGCATGAACAACTTTCCCCATAAAACCCAAAAACTGCTTCGCTAAGCATTAATGGAAATGTTTAAGAACTCAAACGAAAACAAAACATTTAGTTTGGTCTGTTCCAGTACAATTCATCAATTAGTGATTTCAATTAAAAACACATGCTTCTTTTGCATATTTTGATACTTTTTTCTTCTAAAAATATAATGACAATGTTAAATCTAAATGCTAATTTAATTTCTATATTAGCTAAATATTTAGTTTCACCTGTGACATTTAGATTTAACATTTAACATTTAGATTTACCATTAAGATTTAGAATTAACGTTTAGGTTTAGATTGAACATTTAACATTTAGATTTAATATTTCACATTTAGATTAAGATTAAACATTTACATTTATCATTTAGACTTAATATTTCACATTTAAATTAAGATTTAACATTTAGATTTAACATTTAAAATTTACATTTAACATTTAGATTTAACATTTAACATTTAGATTTACATTTCATATTTAACATTTAGATTTAACAATGAGATTTAAATTGAACATTCAACATTTGATTTAATATTTCACATCTAGACTTAACATTTAAGATTTACAGTTAACATTTAGATTTAATCATCAGATTTAGATGTAACATTTAGATTCAACATTTAGATTTAACATTTAGATTTAAATGTAACATTTAACATTTAGATTTAGATTTAACATTGACATTATATGTTTACAAGAAAAGAAATATCACAAATGTTGCTGTAAATCTGGTCAAAAGTAACGTCAAAAATTCACAAAGGTCTTTTTAAACGTGATTTGTTGCTAAATGTTGCAAAAAGTTTCTGTTTATTTTAAAAAGCACAACTTTACAATCGGCGCCGCGTACATTTGAGCTAAAGTGAGTTTCTATATTTCGAGATGTGCTACAACACTTGCTCACTCTTCACTGTCAATGATTGGTGCACGAGTGTGTGTGTGTGTGTGTGTGTGTGTGTGTGTCTCTACCGTGTCCAAATCGTCCCGTCTTGTGAACCTCCAGCGCTTGTTGGTATCCTAGCATCCGACACACCACGTCTCCATCCTTTTTATCCCAGACGTCGTCGCACACCGTCCCCCAGCGATTCTCGTGGAAAACCTCCACGCGACCTTCGTGAGGACCGGACCCGTTCACCAGCCGCACCAGGGTCTCCTCCACTTAAACACACACACACACACACAGACGGCATCCCATGTTATACTGTGAATATGCTACAGAGGTGGTAAAAGTACTTACATTAAAGTATAGATGCTTGAATAAAAAATGACTGGTAAAAGTTAAAGTAGTGACGTTTCTCCTTTACTTGAGTTAAAATAAAAAAGTAAATGCTACTAAATGTACTAAAGTAAAATGTAACACAAATATCTCTTCAATAATAAGACAGGGTTGTTAAACCAGTAAATTCCATATCTTTTATTTTTGTAGAAAACAGACATGGAAACAAGCTAAATTTATCAACACCTGGAATCTAAATGCTAAATGTTAAATGCTAAACCTAAATGATGAATTTGCATATCAGCTAAATATTTAGTTTCACCCGTGACATTTAGCTTTAAGATTGACATTTAACATTGACATTATATTTCTACGAGGAAAAAAAATATACAAATTTACTGAAATTAGCTTTTATTTTGGTACTTCAGGTAAATTTGCAAATAGGCTAAATATTTAGTTTCACTCGTGACATTTAGATTTAACATTTAGATTTAGATTGACCATTTATCATTTAGAATTCATATTTCACATTTAGATTTAGATTTAACATTTAAGATTTACATTTAGCATTTAGATTTAACATTTAGGTTTAGATATAACATTTAGATTTAACACTGAGATTTAGATTTAACATTTAAATTTAGATTTCATATTTAAATTTAGAATTAACATTTTTATTTAAATGTAACATTTAGATTAAGATATAACATTTAGATTTAGATTTAACATTGAGATTTAGATTTAACATTGAGATTTAGATTTAACATTTAGATTTAGATCTAATTTGAACATTTAACATTAACAAAAAGTTGGCAAAAAAATAAATAGTCAAATAAAGTACAGATTCTAGAAAAAACTACTGAAGTACAGTAACAAAGTACAAATATGACACAAACATGCTGCAGATGGATTTATTGGTTCTATTGGTTCCTAAATCAGTCAGTTTTTAATAAGTGCACAAAGGTCTGTGTGTGTGTTTTATCATGACCTCACACTGTACGCAGAGTGTTTATGACTTCACTCAAAGTCAAACCAAGGCCAACGAGAACAAACACAAACAGCTTTTATCCACACATGCTGAAAAAGTGTTGTTTTTTTCATGTTTCCATTTTTCCATAAATACAGTCTTTGATCAAACACGAACAATAAATATTTGACGGGATGTTTATTTTCCAACAAAATATAATTTTGTAGACATATTTAGACACTCATAATCTGTTTGGAGTGGAGCTGTTATGCATTACTTCCTCCTGTTGGTGAGCATTAATTAATCATCAGACTGTAGGTGGAAATAAACAGTTATACTGTATATATTTAAACAAGCACTAAAGAGTGATAAATATCTTTAATGAGACAAAATCTCCTGGAAAAGAATAAAAAGATGAAGTGAGATATTAAGACACGATCATAACAAACTGGATTTGTCCATTTTCACATTTTAAAGCATCTTTAGAAAAAACTTCTTTTAATGTATTTTTGCTGCATTAATCCCATTTCCGACACTTCTACATCACATTTTAATGACTTTTTTCCACATGTTCAGCATTTATAAACTCTTTCTACCACTTTTCCACCTAATGTCACACATGTTGACCCATTATTGTCATTTTTAACCTCTTTTCACCAGATTTCATGCTTATTTCTGCCAATTTAACCACATTCACCATTTGTCACACCTATTATTCGCCAATTTAAACTAATTGTTTCTACCAATTATTCAAATATTGATATTTGTACGCTTTTTTTTTTTAACCACTTTTTCTCTCCGTTTTTGGCAACTTTTAACCACTTTCAGTAGTTTTTAAAATGCCATTTCACCACCTTTTCCACCATTTTTGGTCACTTTTAAACCATTTTATTAGTGATTAAAACCAGGATTTCCATCTTTAAGATGACTATAATAATAATAAACGTTCCTGGATATTATTCAGATGAATAAAAACTTTATGGATGAAGCTGTCTCACATGACATGTTCATGCCAATACAAAACAATACAAGTCACATATGTTACAGTGAGTTAAGAAATATGTCTAATAGACCACACCTAATAATTCTTAGCCAACTAAAGCAGCCAAGAAACAAAAGCATATTAAAAGAATAGATATTTTAAACTGGTTCCTAATAGCTTTGGCTTCCAGCAGCTCTTTTCACCAGATTTCATGATTATTTTTTGCCATTTTAATCACATTCACCATTTTTCACGTCCATTATTCAACAGTTTAAATGATTTGCTCCTACTTACCCCCCATTTCTGGCATTTTTATTATTTATAATATTTCCGCCAGTATTGACACTTTGACGTGGGGGTCTCGGGAACCTTTATTTTGGGGGTCACGGACTGAAAAGGTTGAGAACCACTGATCTAAAGTTGATTGATGTGATTGGTTATCACTTTAATCTAACATACAGTATATACAACGATCTGCGTCTCATAAAAACCACAATCGGCTCCAGAAGTCAAATTACCACCAGGTTAAAACATATTTTTAACGTTATTATTGATCGTGCACGAGTTAAAGCCTTAAAAAAATAATAAAATAAATATCAAATGGTTCCAATCAACATTTCTTTGGCTTCAGGTGATATTTTTGTCATTTTTCATTTCTTAAAAAAACAACCGGCTGCTTTCATGAGTCCCGCAGCGTGGATACGTTTCTCATTAGACCCACACAGCAACGTCTGACATTAAATCCACCACAACTTGGACCTCGATCAAGCTGCCACATGGGATCTCACTTAGAATTTGTCACATGTGAAGAGAAAATTACACACAAACTTTTGTAATCTGACCTCAAAAGGAGAGGTTTTTAGTTCCATACCCGTAGGTCACTAACGGACCGCAGCGTTTGCTAATGTTGCTCATTTCATTTCATCGTCCTGTGTATTTTAATTCAGCTATGAAACACTTGCTGTTGTGACCAAAAGTAGCTGCACTGGTTTTTCAGGGAGAATTCGTCCAAATCTAAAGAATTAACTGGAGTTTGTCAGTGGTTATTGATATAAAACATGTTGAAAAAGAACATGACAGGCCTGAATGAATGAATGAAGAATAGATGATATAAACAACATGTGAAACGTGTTGCATTGTGAACTCCTGGAGTAAAGAATGAATGAAAAGATCATTGTTGGGTGATCAGGATTCCACTTAATTCAGCACAGGTTTTATTTTGACAAACAGACAATAGACAAATAGAAAAGATGGAAAAAAGTAGGAAAGATATAAAGAAGGAAAAAAGGGAATAAAGTAAATATAATTTCATATTTTTTATTTCCTTTCTCAACACATTCATTCCTGTTTCTGTTCTATTGATATTTTGATGCATTTCTTTTGGTAAATGTCATGATTTGTTCTTTTATGTACTTCACATACTTCTTCAATGAGCTTATGTTAAGATCGAAAATGGGTTCAGGACCCCATTTGGGGTCGTGAAACACTGGGAGCGGGTCGGCAGATGCCTTCAAAAAACTAAGAATAATTTTTTTAACAATTTGAGCCCATTTATGCTGATTTTTACCCTTTTTCTGCAACTACATCATATTTTAAGCTATTTTCATCACTTTTTCTTGCCATAATTTTGCTCCTTTTAATGTATTTTTGCACTAAAAATGAGGATTACTTTCTCCATCACATTTCAATGCCTTTTCAGCACATTTTCACCCACATTTCCAGTACTTTTACATCTATTGTATCACATGTTGACTCATTATTGTCATTTTTAAACTCTTTATTTTAACCACATTCATTTGTCGCACCTATTATTTGACAGTTTAATTTTCTACCGATTGTTACAATATTGACACTTTGAACCATTTTTACCACTATTGCATATTCAGCACTTATAAACCCTTTCCACCACTTTTACACCTAATGTCACATATGTTGACCCATTATTGTCACTTTTAACCATATTTCATTCTTATTTTTGACAATTTAACCACATTCACACCCATTATTTGCCAGTTTAAACTAATTATTCCTACTTTTTATATTACATTACCCTTCCTCCCCCCATTTCTGTTACTTTTAAGCCAATATTGACACTTTTAACCCTTTTTTAACCACTTTTTTGTCTGTTTTTGTCCACTTCTATGCTTATTTCTGCAAATTTAACCACATTCACCATTTGTCACACCTATTATTCGCCAATTTAAACTGATTGTTTCTACCAATTCTTCCTATATTGATACTTTGAACTCTTTTTTTTTAAACCAATTTTTCTCTCCGTTTTTGGCAACTTTTAACTAATTTCTTTTAACCCGTTTTATTAGTGATTAAAACCAGGATTTCCATCTTTAAGATGACTATAATAATAATACAATTCCTGTATAACAGTGGATGAATAAATAAATGTGGTTCTCACAGATTCATAGAACAATGGACTCTCCACTCTCTGGATCCTTTATTTTGGGGGTCGTGGCCTAAAAAGGTTGAGAACCTCTGGTCTATGGGTCCAGGTCAGACCAGTACCACCAGGGTCAATGGACCAGGTCTTCATTCATTTGGACAGGTGCCAAATCCTGCTGCAAAATAAAATGTTGCACTTCTTCTCAGACTTTCTAATCTTCTTTTAATTTGAAAGGTGACACCGAAGCGTCCCGTGCAGTTCGCTCTTGGCGTTAACTCCCACCATGTGTGGACGAGCGATCTCTGCGTCCTGGTCCAGTGGTTAAACGGAGACGCTTTGAAGCGTTCCACATGCATGACGCTGTGATCGCACGTTTCCCACAGCTTCATTTTTCCTGTCCAAACATCAAACACTCGTGACGTTTGCGTTCGTAAGAATTAAATAGTTTTGACGTGAACACCTTCCTCCATCTTTCCTCACAGACTGGTTTAGAGGGCAGTAATGGTTGTTCTATCACACACACACACACACACACACACACACACACACACACACACACACACACACACACACACACACACACACACACACACACACACACACACACACACACACACACACACACACACACACACACACACACACACACACACACACACACACACACACACACACAAAGGGCTTTGAGGCGGTTCTTGATGTCCGCTGAGACGCGTCACCTCTTGTCACGTGGTGAAATATTTGAGACAGAGCAGTAAAGTAGATTTTAAACCTCCAGAGACGTTTAAAGGTTGTAAAGTCATCGGCTCATAACTTTGGGTTCTTTCATTGTTGGTTTTTGGGGTCACATGGGTCTGGTAAGACGCAGTTCTCATAGAAATACATCGTTTTATAAAAAACTCATCATCATCTTTACAGTATACGCTATATTTTCACACATTTCAAACAAATAACCAGATTTTTTTGGTGATTATTCACAAAACTTCAACTAAAGCAACTTGTTTTTAATGAATAACGTAATCATTCATCCTTTCATTACTTATTTTTTATATTATAAATCATTTACATGAATAAATACCCTTTAAAATACAAAAATAAGACTTTCTCTCTTTTTTTTGCCAAAAATAAATGTCCACAATCCAATTAAAATGGATAAAAATATCAACTTAGCTCTATTTAATACAGGGGTGTCAAACGTATTTTAGTTCAAGGGCCAAATACGGATCAGTTTGATCTCAAGTGGATCACAAGTTTCAGGCGAGAAAACAAGCAATTATAACGTTATTTTGCCTCATAAATATATGTAAAGTAATGGAAGTTACAGAAAATATCCACAATTTAAATGTTCTCAAATTTGTGACCAATTTTTATTCAATTTTGGAAAAATGTGTGAAATAATTTTAATAAAACTGCAGTATTTTGGAAAAGATCAAAATGTAAATGACTGCCATCATGTGATGAAAGCGTGGGAAAACTGTGAGCCCTGGAAAATATTGTGGATTTTCATTGAATGTATGTGGGCCAAATTTGATGCCCTAAAGGGCCGCGTTTGACCCCCGGGCCTTGGGTTTGACACCTATGATTTAAGGGACTTCTTTTAACTTTAGAACTATTCTAACTACTAGTCTTCTGACATCCTAAACTGTACTATTTGATTATTTATTATTTTATTATGTAGAGTATAAAATACACATTTACCCTCCATTTACTCATAAACTGCTCAACATCTGAATAAATCTTTTACGTCTGTGGCACCAAAGCTTTATTCTTACATCATTTGCCCTTTTTGTTGGTTGATTACTTTATTACAAATAAAAAGACGTACTGAGACTGATGTGTGTCAGCACTCACCTGTTTTCTCTCCGTGCTCTCCTCGCTCACCTTTCTCCCCTTTGAACCCTCGCTCTCCACGGGACCCTTTAAGACAAAGAGGATAATAATACATTTAAATACATCGTCTATCCCTTAGCTCTATAAAGAGTAAACCCTGGATGTGGTAAAACTTTTTCTATAAAATAAACAACACCACTGATTTGACTTATTCTGGATTAAAAATATATAGAATTAAAAAAAAAAAGCGTCAAATTATGTTACAAATATAAATTGGTCTGATTAAGTAAAGGAGCGATGTTCAGGGAAAACAGACAATTTTTCAAAATAAAATGCCACAATGCGGCCCCCAAAGTAAAAAAAAAATAAGAATACATTAAAATAATACAACGAATTACAAGACTGCAGGAAAACACAGTAAATGACAAGAAAAACACAGAAGATACTCCAAAAACACACAAAACTATTGCAAAAACTAACAAAACAATAACAGTAATACACAAAATGACTCCAAAAAATACAAAACGACAACAAAAATACACAAAATGACCCAAAAAAATACACAAAATTACAGAAAATAACAACAAAAACACAAAAAAATTACTCTGAAAACCCACAGTACGAAGAAAACAAGCAAAACGACAACAAAAATGCATAACATGACTTCAAAAAAAACATACATTTTAGAGGAAAAATACACAAAAGGATATCGGAAATGCACAAAAATAACTGATAGAATATACAAAATTACAGAAAATACTAACAAAAGCATACAAAAAGACAAGAAAAACACAAAAAAAGACTTTGCAAACCCACAACACTAACAAACAAGCAAGACAACAACAGAAATACACAAAACTTACTCCAAAAAATGCAAAATGACAACATAAATACACAATATGATTCCAAAAATTATACATTTTAAAGGAAAAATACACAAAAGAACTGCAGAAAAACACACAAAATGACTATAAAACCTCTTTATTGTTTCCTGTGTTAATGCTAAGATCATTTGTTCTGACCCCGCTGAGATAGAAGTTACCCACTTCTGCCCTAAAGCCTGAAAACACAAAGTATAGAGAGAAATTTCTGATTTTGAGGAACTGAAATGTTTAATTTTTAACTGAAATCTAAAATATAAATGAAAATTTAACATGTATTGTTTGAAGAAAGAGATTGTTTTTGGAATATAAAGCAAATAATTGAATCTAAATGAATTTTATTGTATTTTCAGTACCAATTAATGATCATCAAAAATATCACTAAAATACATCATTTTAAGTCAAACAGTGTGAACGTTTCCTGTGGAGGAATCAGCAGAGGTTTTTATTCAATACATGAAATAAGTAAAACTAAAGTAAAACCAATGATGTCATCGTCACAAACACTAAAGTCACTTTTGCTAATAACTGGATCCTATACACCAGCGTTTTTCAAATGAGGGTACGTGTACCCCTAGGGGTATGTGATGGCACTACAGGGGGTACATGAGAGAGAGAGTAAAATTAACAAATAAAAGCATTGAAAACATGAGGTTTTATAATGTTTGTATTTAGTGAAAAATGATGATTATAATAAATATTACCAGCAACTCACAAAACGACAACAAAAACACACAAAATGACAGAAAAATAGGCTGAATAATAAAAAGAACAGACAAACAACAACAAAATACACAAAATGACATTAAAAACAAAAGAGTGACAAATACAGGAAATCACTACAAATTACACAAAAATAACAGAGAAACAACAAAACAACAACTTATACACACACACTGAGAGAGAATAATTCCAATACTACCAACACACAAAATATAAAGAAGAATAAAAACACAGACAACAACAAAATACACAAAATGACACAAAAAACGAACAAAATGATAAAAAAAAGATTTTTCTTTAGAACATGAACTGAAAATAAGGTCAGTGTTAGTGTGATCAGAGAGAAATGATCATAAATGAAAGAAACTATAGAAATAAATCTATTCAGGAGCCACTAAATACTGTTTCATTCCAATTATTTACAAAATGAGGTTCTTTAAAATGTGTGTTATCATTCATCCATTCCATAATTATGATCTATAGTTGTTTTTACACCGAATTCTGAGCAAAATAGTCGGACAAAGAGGTTATTGGATTGAAAAGTAAGAGAAATAAAGTTTAGAACCCACAACCATATAAATATATAACACACAGACATTAAGTTTAAAATAGTGTGTGAGAAATGAAAAATAACAGACACACAATGTTGAAAATAGCCTAAACCTCAGTTTTAAACCCTGACTTTACCTCACACCCACTTCCTCTCCTTTGTCTATTTCTGGGAAAATCCCTTTAAAGCTGTGAACCCTGTAATTGTGCCGTGACATGGGGCACAAATATAAAAAAATGAAAGGCCAACACCTTCATATCCTGAGTGTTACCGCGCGCACACGCACGCACACACGCGCACACACAGGCACACACACACACACACACAGTGGATCATAACGGACAATTTAATCCAACTAAAAAATGGCTAAATCAGTTTTTAATTGAACACCTACATCAGATTAGCAGCTAGGATACATGTAGGGCTGGTTTTATTGACATTTCAAAATAAAGTGTATTCCAAACTCTAAGTAATGATGAAGCAGGAGTCATTTGTGGCTTATTCTTGGCCGTGAGCTTTAAAAAAAACCACACGTCTGTTTTTGCCATGAGGCTGTGAGTTGGTGTTCCTCCACCTTTATTTAATTTCACTCCTTTTTCACACGTCTGACCACGGACGATAATCTCAGTCCCACCTTTAATGTGTGTGTGGTTCTGTTTTTGTGATATTCTGTAGAAAATAAAGGTTTAAATGTGTTTTTAAGCTTAATAAAGTCATTAGGCAGCTTTAAAGAGTTCCTATTGTTTTAACAAATGTGGCTTAAAATCTTTGAAATATTCTTATTAGTAGATCTATGTCTAACAAAATACATTATTTAACCATATTTGTTTTAATAACTTTTTAAAATGGGATTACTTTACAGTTTTAAAGTCTGTGTTCCACCATCTTGAAATCACATGATTGATGATGTCACAGGGCCCCACTGCCTGTAAACATCCCAGTTTTTCTATTGGAGTGAAACATTCTTATGGTAGTAGACAATGAAGCAAGGAAGAACAGCTCTCCTAAGGGAACTTTACTCTCCCTTAAACAGTGTGTTGACACGCTCTGGTGATTGAAGTTAGTGAGCAAATCACGGACAGTTGAAGACACATAATCCCTGAGAATAGAAGTTCTTTTGCGTGGTAGTCCTTCAACAGTCGCTAACTCCAGGAGAGCTCTTCTTCTCTGCTTCATTGTCTCCTATGAAATCACAGAGGTGGAATTGTCCCCCCCTACGGTCACACATTTTTTCGGGTCACAACTGTTTTTATTCTCTTTATGTAAACAAGAGATTTACATCGACATTTTTAACTTTTCCTGATTTTTTAAAGCAACAGCAGCACAAAAAAATATGCTAAATGATCTAAATTCTACTAAATAATCTATAAATCAGGCTGAATGTTTCACTCCAATAGAAAACAATGGGATGTTTACAGGCAGTGGGGCCGTGTGACATCATCAATCACATGATTTAAAGATGGAGGAACACAGGCTCTAAAACTGTAAAGTAGTCCTATTTTTAAAATGTAATAAAACAAATATGGTGCAAAAACATGTGTTTTATTAAACATATTTTCTAATAAGTACATTTCAAAGATTTAAGGCCACTTTTGTTAAAACAGTGGAGGATCCCTTTAAGACTCACATTCTTCTTTTCTGGGGTTAAAAAGGGTGGAGGCGGAGCTAAAGTTAGTTAATCATCTATGGTAAGAAATGCACATATAGCAGCACATTATAGTCTGACATAACAACCAAAGAATCCACCACTTTCACCTAAAATCACCCATTTATAGAAAGTTTCGCTGAACTTCCTGCTGCTGTTTATTTAAGCTTCTCTGAGATCCTTCACTGGTTTGTTAAACCCACAGAAACACGGTTGGAATCAGCCAAACATCTGCAGAGATCCTGGTTTTCACCATCTCTCCTTCATTTTAAAAATAAAATTACACCAATTAATTCAAATCAAAATGTAAAAAATCTGGTTTGTGGCACTACTAATACATTGCATTATGATAATTTCACTTTTTCTATGTGGAAAGGTGTCGGTAAATATGCAAATAAGTCAGAAAGATGAGTCCAAGGATCTGCTGTAATGTTTTCTCCAGAACGTCGCCTATGCCACTGTTTCTCAAATGGGGGTACATGAAAATTAACAAATGAAAGCATTAAAAATATGGGGTTTAAAGTGTTTATTTTTATCTAACCCTAACCCTAACCCTCCTATGCATCCATGGCAGAGTGATGCTCTGAGAAAATACCCAGCATTCAATGCTGTTCTGGCACCGTGCATTACATTTAATCTGATTTGTCAGCCATGATGTGATGCATTCAACTGTTGTCTGGTTATTTCATTTATTTGTAGTTTCACAACGTCCATTGATCATTTTAAAACAAAAAATTGTAACAAATGACTTGTTTTAAAATGTACAGAAGTACAATACATGACTGATTTAGAAATACTCAAAAAAGTACAAGTACCCATAAAAGCAGTAAAAGAGTAACGTACATGTAATTTGTTGCTTTCACATCTGGCATCCACATAAAATGATGTTCCTTGGGGTTTTTCATGCACTGGCAGTGAATTAACTGTATATTTATGTATTTATTTGAAAGCATGCACACACCCACACCTTCTTTTAAACATAATGACACTAAACAGCCTCACGTCCATGTTTCTGAGTGTGATCACGTTTACATGCTCATAATAATCAGGCCATGGCTCGGATTCAAACACACAACGTTCGGTTCCAGATGAAACGCAGCACAGAGCTGATCTCTGCTGCAACTCAAGTGTTCTTTGGACGCCGTAAGCCAAGAAAAAACAGCTGGCCCCGCCCATCAACGACTAACACATCCATCTTCATCAAACCTGCAGCGAAGCCGAAGTGGAGTGTGATCCAGAGTGTTGACCCCTAACTGTTCATTCCCAGAGACTAACACACCAGTCCAAGGTTTATAAAGCTGCTCTGGGACGCCACGCTGCTGCACACGTCAGCCAAAATGGCTCTGATTGGCTGTGTGGCACACGCACATGCGCACACACACACACACACACACACACACACACACACACACACACACACACACACACACACACACACACACACACACACACACACACACACACACACACACACACACACACACACACACACACACACACACACACACACACACACACACACACACACACACACACACACACACACACACACACACACACACACACACACACACGATGCCCTGTGACTCGGTGCCTTATCGTGTCGGCCACGGTGACGGCTCCTTCAGTGGAGCTGTACTTGGGTTTGTTTGTGTTGGCGATGGCGATGGTGGGGGGGTGGATTGATGGTGGACTGTGATGTAATGTCATGTCTAAAAGTTGGCTCTGAAACACTCTCAAATCAAAACAGTAGATGTCAAAGAAAAACACATTGATGGTGTGTAATGGAAAGCCCTGAAAAGTCTTCACATAATGAGACGCACAGCTGCAGCGACCACATTAAACACTCATTATGTGAACGTGGGACATTCCTCCAATAAAAGCTCTCATACATGTAGATCTTAATGTCTTTTGAGTTAAATGGTGGCTATTCTGAGCATGTACTTTGGAACAAAAAGTGACTGCTGTGATGGAGTTAAGATGAGAATAGATGATATAAAAACAGGCTCTCCAATACGGGACGTCGATTGTAAAGTGGCACATGCTAAAATAAACAGCATGTAGCAACAAACCACGTTTACAAAACGTATGGGAATTTTTTTAATGCTACTTTTGACCAGATTTACAGCAATATTTGTGAAATTTGTGATTATTTTTTTCTCGTCAAAATATAATGTCAATGTTAAATCTAAATGTTAAATATTATATCTAAATGTTAAATTTATACATTACATTTAAATATAAATGTTAAATCTAAATATTAAATCTAAATCTACATGTTCAATCTAAATATTAGAAGTTAAGCGTAAATGTTAAATCTAAATCTAAATGGTGAATTTGCATATTAACTAAATATTAATTTATTTAGATTTGGATTTAACATTTAGATTTAATATTTAACATTTACAGGTGCTGGTCATAAAATTAAAACATCATGAAAAGGTTGATTTATTTCAATAATTCCATTCAAAAAGTGAAACTTCCATAATGTATACATTAATTTCACAGACTGACATATTTCATGTGTTTATTTCTTTTAATGTTGATGATTATAACTGACAACTAATGAAAACCCCAAATTGGGTAAATCAGAAAATTTGAATATTGTGGAGAGGTTCAATATTGACGACACCTGGTTGGATTGTGAAACAAAACCCATTTAAAAATGTGGAGGAGATTCACAAAGAGTGACTGTAGCTGGAGTCAGAGCTTCAAGAACCACCACGTACAGACGTATGTAAGACATGGTTTCAGATGTCACATTCCTGGTGTCAAGACACTGAACTAGAGACAGCATCAGAAGCGTCTCGTCTGGGCTAAAGACAAAAAGGACTGGACTGCTGCTGAGTGGTCCAAAGTGATGTTCTCTGATCAAAGGACATTTAGCATGTTCTTTGGAGATCAAGGTCCCAGAGTCTGGAGGAAGAGAGGAGAGGAACAGAATCCACATTGCTTGAGGTGGAGTGTAAAGTTTCCACAGTCAGTGATGGTTTGGGGTGCCATGTCATGTGCTGGTGTTGGTCCACTGTGGTTCCTTAGGTCCAAGGTCAACGCAGACGTCTACCAGAAAGTTTTAGAGCACTTCATGCTTCCTGCTGCTGACCAACTTTATGGAGATGCACATTTCATTTTCCAACAGGACCTAACACCTGCACACAGTGCTAAAGCTACCAGTACCTGGTTTAAGGACCATGGTATCCCTGTTCTTGATTGGTCAGCAAACTGGCCTGACCTTCACCCCATAGAACATCTATGAGGTATTGTGAAGAAGAAGATGTGAGACACCAGACCCAACAATGCAGAAGAGCTGAAGGTCACTATCAGAACATAACACCTGATCAGTACCACAGACTGATCCACTCCATGCCACGCCCATTGCTACAGTAATTCAGACAAAACCAACTAAGTATTGAGTACATCTTCATACTTTTCAGTTGGACAACATTTCTATAAATCTTTTTTGTATCGGTCTTAAGTAATATTCTAATTTTCTGAGAAACTGAATTGGGGATTTTCATTAGTTGTCAGTTATAATTATCAACATTAAAAGAAATAAACCAGTGTCTGTGAAATGAATGAATATAATATACAAGTTTCACTTTTTGAATGGAATTACTGAAATAAATCAACTTTTTCATGATATTCTAATTTTATGACCAGCACCTGTATATTTAACATTTAGATTTAATATTTAACATTTAGATTTAACATTTAGATTTTGATTTAACATTTAGATTTTGATTTAACATTTAGATTTTGATTTAACATTTAGATTTTCAGCTCCAAATGGGACAGTTGGATTTTTGCCCCCTTATGATGTCATAAGGTGGAGACTCCTCCTCCTGACAATCCTGGCTCCTCCTACCCTATAAGAACATGAGCTCCTCCCTCTCAAACTACCTCACAGGTAAAACAAACATAGCGACATCAGGTTGATATTACAGTAAATATCTTTACGCTCAGTTTATAGATAATCCAGTTTATTGATAAACTAAAGAGCGCTCACAATCAGTTCCATTTTTAGTAGCCGTTATATCACCTTTATGGGATGATCTGATGTGTTTGTGACCCAATGCGACGCAGCGATTGGACAAAATAATGGACTATCGTCTTAAATGAACGATTCCTGTGGTCAGTAGTGGAGAAAGAAGACTGTTAATGATTTACTGCTGCTGTGATAAACACAAACAACAAAGCAACACCTGAAGTAGCGTGTGTGTTTACACCCACTTATGCATATGCATGAAAAAAACAGCCTGTTTTTAGGAGCGTGCTGAAAGTGACTTTTCAAAGGGCTAAAACTCCAGAAAACAGGCAAGTTAACCTAAAATGCTACAGTATGTAGTTGTGGTTCTTAGAACAAATGGAGATGGGTGAAAACTAGTATAATACTGGACATTTAAACTCAAACTGGCCCCTGAACTAAAATGACTTTGACACCCCTGGTTTAAAGGCTTTGCTCAAAGGAACTCACAGAACCAACATCCTGGCACTTTCACTAACACGTCTCAGTTCTCCTACGTTTTCAGATCCAAGAGTTTTTATGCACAGGCTTGGTTCTAACCCCGAGGCCACCGGTGCCCTCATACCTGACATAGTGAACATGCTTTTGGACCGAGGGAGGAAACTGGAGTTTCAGGAGAAATGCACACACACACACACACACACACGCACGTACTCAGGAGGCCAGGAGAGATTTCAGCGTTAGAGCCAGCGTTACAAGCCAGCCCTCAGATCACATTTCTTTCTGATTTCAGGAACTTGAACTCATAATTTACAAGAACTCGATGTTACCAAGTCCTCATACAGTTTAAACCCACTCTATGCACAGGCTCCAAACTATTTCAAATGTTTCCTTTGAGCTGCAAAACATGATCTTACAAGGACACTGTGAGGGAAGCTTGTTTAACAACCAACCCACAAAAAGTATCATTTTTAACACTAAATGTTGCTATTTGGGCCGTTGTTTGTAACATTTAAAGTAAATTACAACTAGCATTATGAAAGACTCAGGCGGGGGTACACCTCGGGACAGAACGCCAGTCCATCGCATCGCTAACGGAAAAAAATAATCACTCACACTTCCATTCACATCCACTACAGGAAAACTACAGACTCTAATCAACCTAAAACACAGGAAGAACATGCAAACTCCCCAGTGTGATAACCTGAGGGTCCACGTCGGGGCTTCAACCCAGGAATATAAAGACTCATTAAACACAAGACGTGACGTTAAATCATCCTTTGTGCCAAAAGATGGTAGTCAACATGAGGTTTACCATATGAGAGTGACCTGGGAGCTGTGTCTCAGATATGTTAAGGATGTACATTTGGAACGCATCATCACTAGTGTTCCAGGGGGTGTTTCAGCCTTTTTCACACTAGACACCCTCATCAAAGGTGGTCAGCTACAGGGCGATCAAGCCTAACTGTTTCCCACTCTCTCCTATCTGCAGCTTTAGGCCACCTCACACACTGTGTCTGGTCTTTTTCTCCCTAGGAAGTGACATGTGTGCTGATGCTCTGCGGACCGTGTTTATGTTCCCATCGCTGTGCTTCAATCGACTAATTTGATTGGTTGCTTCGTAAGAAGTACTGGCCAATGTGATTCTCTTGCCTCTGCTCTCTCAAACATCCTCTCTTTTCTTGGTGGATTCTCAGTGTTGTTATTTTTTTCCCAGCTATATATATTTTTCCCATATATGTGTTTATCAGTCGTACCTTTAGGCCCGGCAGGTCCGATGTCTCCTTTTTCTCCCTGAACGCCGTCAGCGCCGATAGAACCTTTAATTCCACGAGTGCCTTGGAGGCCCTTTTCACCAGTGAAACCTGAAACACAACAACCATCAGAGACCACAACAACAACAACATCATGAACAACAAAGTGTGTTATGTAAGCCAACAAATAACGACATCAAATGTTGAAGAGTAAAGAACATTTTACACTTGTGAATGAACGTGCACCATGTTTAATAATCAGAAATAAACCGAAGCTGCATTAAAAACCAAACATTGTGTTGCCAGGTTTAATTCCAGCAAGTTCATGTCATCTTCTTTTTGAATAATATGTTAAGGTTTTATTTTATTCAGACAACTTTTTTCAGGAAATTTACTTTGGTATCAGACATATTTCAACAGTCAACTGGCAGTCTTCCTCAGAGGCTTCTGGTGATTGCTTTGATGTGTCCATTTCTGGACGTGGCCAACTTGACAGTTCTGTTAGGCTGACCATGGTCTCTGAAGAAGAGAGTCCCAGGTGTAAATGTTCCCTCATCCCTGTTGAAGTTTACGTCAAAGCAATTTGCAGATGCCTCTGAGGAAGAGTGGCAGTTGACAGTCGAAACACGTCAGGAGTTAAAAGCAAATTTCCTGAAAAAAGTTGTCTGAATAAAATAAAACCTTAACATAGTTGCCAGGTTTGGTGGTTTTCCTGTGTTTTTAGTTTCATATTGAAGTTATCAAAGTATTTTTTTACAGCAATATTTGTGAAATTTGTGAAATTTTGTCTTGTAAAAATATAATGTCAATGTTAAATGTAAATGTTAGATTTAAATTTAAATGCTAAATATTAAATATAAATATAAATGTTGAATCTAAATCTAAATGTTAAATCTAAATATTAAATATAAATCTAAATGTTAAATCCAAATTCATAGGTAAAACTAAACATTTAGCTAATATGGAAATCCACCAGAATGAGCATATATTTTGGTAGTTCCGGTGAATTTGCAAATTAGTCAAATATTCATGACATTGAGATTTAACATTTCGATTTAACTTTTTTTTTCACAGCTGTTATCTTTGTACAGTGATGATAACTGGGTGTTTTTCAGGTGACTTTTCAGTGGATGTATGTGGAAACACTGGACACATTTTAGTTTAGTCTCACCTCTCAAACCAGTCAAACCAGGAATCCCAGGAGCACCCAGTTGCCCAGTGTCGCCCTTCTCTCCTTTTGGCCCTGGAGGTCCTGCGTAGAGAAAGGTGAAGAATCAGAGTCAGTCGGCTTCATCTTCCATTGATAGAAACTGTTGTTCAGTTTTTTTCGTCTGTCGGTCGTTATCCGTCACCTAAGAAACAACAAATTAGGAAATCAGGAAGTTTACTTCAATCTCCTGACATGTTTAAGCTGTCAGTCTTCCTCAGAGTCTTCTGTGGATCGCTTTGATGTGGAGGAGATCAAAGTAAATTTCCTGAAAAAAGTTGTGTGAATAAAATAAACCATAGGCCGAGTTTGATATTCTTGCCGGGTGGGGAAGAATCATTAGCATTAGCATTAGTATAGTATTAACATTGGCATTAGCTAGTATTCACATTAGCCTAGCATTAACCTAACATTGCATCAACCTAGTATTAGCTAAGCAATGACCTAGCAATAGCTTAACATCAGTAAAAAGGTGAAAAAAGGTTGAAATGGGTTGAAAAAGTTATATACAGCATAGACCGTCTCGAGATTCGCACCAACCACAATGTGTGTAACATATACAGTAATGTAAAAATTATATGTAACATAATTGATAACGTTGTTGACGACAAAAATTTGCATCGACGCGTCGTTTAATGGTGTAAAGTCATGATAAAATCAGGCCGATGGCTGCAAAAGAAAAACCAACCTAAAGTGTTAAAAGTCTGGGATCATTTCACTGATAACTTATACTACACACCTGAGGTAGAACCAATATCTGTGACGTGAAACTAACACAGTAATATGTTAGAACCAAAGCAGCAGAAAACTCTCAATAACGTAGCCTTTAAAGGAAGAAAACGGTCACATGACTCGAGCGACAAAAAAATAACTCGTATTTTTAAAAGAACAACAAATTAATTCATATATATTATGTACAGTCTAAAATTATATAAAAATGATTACAAAAAGAAGACAAAATGAACTTTCTGGAGATATAATTTGTGTTGATAAAAGCATATCAGTGCTGCACTAGTTTTTTTGCGAGCGGCGTCTTACTGTCGCGCCTTCAGCGAAGTTGGATGAAATAATTTGGACGTTAGAAATGGAACAGATCTTAAAAATCATGGTGTTTGTGTTGATTTATGTATTAGTTTAACCTGGAGGCCAACTTTCCAAACCAACTTTGAGGAAAAAAAAGACATTAATGCAAGTTTTTCTTTGCTTTTCTTTTTTTTCACTGCTTGTTGGACCTCCTATTACGACAGATGCACAGACTGAACCAATTACTGTTTGAAGTGAAAACATGTGACCTTCTTTTACTCATGATACTCCGATCATTTCCAACTCCGTCCACCAGCCATTCCCTACACTTATTCATCATGTTCAGGGTTGCAAAGGTGCTGGAGACGTTCCCAGTTTACTCAGATTACTAAACTGGGCACACCCTGGACAAATTGGCATTTTGTGACATGAACGCACAAGTTTAATTCAGTAACTGTGTATGATACACAAGATGATTTCAGAAACACACAAGACAACTACACAAATACAAAAATGACTTCAAAAACATACAAAAGACAACAAGAAGTCACAAAATGACAAAGAAATACACAAAAGACTTGCAAAAATATTCAAAACAACAAAAATACACAAAATGACTCCAATAACACACAAGACAACAACAAAAATACCAAAAAATGACTTTAAAATAATACAAAAACGACAACAAAAATAATTAAAATGACAGAGATATACACAATATGATTCTAAAAACAAACCAAACAACAGAATTAAACAAAATGACTCCAAAAACACACACAAAAACTACAAAAATTCTGAAAATGACATAAAATTACAGGAACTACGTAAAATGACTGTAAAATCAGACAAAACACAAAAAGGGAGATAATTACACAAAATGATCCAAAAAAAAAAACACAGCAGAAAACTTTAAAAAAAATACTAAACATGACTTTAAACTAAAATCATACAAAAACAACAAAATCACAAGAAGTTCAGTTAAAGTGCACGATTTTAGAGAACAGGAGGAAACCACACGCACACACACACACACACACACACACACACACACACACACACACACACACACACACACACACTAAAAGTGGGTCTTCCAACTCCTCGGTCTATGAACGCAGTCCAAACGTTTGTTGTGCTTGGATTACTCTAGAGAGAGCGAGTGGGAAAAAAAAAGATAAATAGTTGTTGAAAGGGAGCGGGATGGACGGAGGGGCTCTCCACAATGGGAACCACATGTTTAGAACAGAGACCACAACACGGCCAGTGAACGCAGCTCCAGTTCAGAACCTTCCTGGGTTTCATTCAAGTGTTTCTGATGCAGATGTGGATCTGCTTTTTGAACCCAAAGTGTTTGACACGCGCAAAAGTGTGGATTCTCCTCGTTGTGATTTGTTTAAATATGTGTATGACGTGCTCTTTTTTAGCACAGTAACAAACTTTGATTTCCTTAATGAAGGTGTATCTTATGTTAGCTAAACTGGGAAACTCAGGAAAATGTTTACCCACTGAAACATGAAGTGTGTATTGTCTAATTTGATTTAAAAACAACTTTCTAGTTCTGCTAGTTTTTTTCCTTAATGCAGGTTGGATTTACAATTTTCAGCACTTTTCCTTTTCACTCCGTTACCGTCAACCGTATCCATGGAAACAGCTTTTTAATATACATTTTTAAAAAGGCAATGAAGTACTTTAGGCGTTAGAACAGGAACCGTTGAGTTGTAGCTCAGTGTGAGATGGCTGTGATCACTGGTCCTTTTGAAGCCATTTTAACTGTGACTGTTATCCAGGGACAGATCAACAAACAGTATGTTATTAAAAATATGTAACCTGTTGCTACGACGATTGGGTACCGAAACGCGGTTCTGACGTAAACGGTAGTAACCAGACCGAATAAGAAGGAACATTTCGGTGCCCCGCCCACCATCGGTTGTTGATCATGACGTCAGTGCTGCTACTCAGCAGATTCAGCAGACCTGTTGCTTATAACTGATAGCGAGAGGATCAAAGACCACATGGAGTTTACTTAAAAGCTGAACACGTTAGCAACAGCAGTAGCACCACCCCCCACAGACAAACTGAAGTGAGTCCCGTGTGACGCACATCATCACAGATGATGACTCAGCAGTCATAGCAAACACCGTTACCATTCAACATGTGACAACAACATATGAACTATGTCTACACTCAGTGTCCGCTGACTCTCTGTTTAATGTTGAGCTCATAACAAGTCGTGTTTGTAAACAAAATGTTAAACTTAAGCTTTAACACCAGATTTAAAAAGCACAGTTTAGTATTTAAACAGGAACACAACAGATTAGCTACAGTAGCTCAGGGGTTTACTGCAACCTGTGGCTCAGGAGCCACATGTGGCTCTTTGGCTCTTTGGCTCCCTATAGCTTTAAAAAACATATTGAAATAAAGAGTTTTTTTTTTTTCTAAACTTAAAAGTTACTTTTTCCAGTAACTCATTACTTTTTGGTGTAAGTAATCAAAATAATAACTGAGTTACTTTGTGAATGAACTGGCTGTGTAATTAGTTAGGTTTTATCAGTAACTAGCGGAACGCTGGTGTCCACTCCACTCCGTTACCACAAAAACAAAAGACCTTCATCGTCCCATGTGACGAAATTATAGTTTGGTTTTTATTAGTCGACAAAAATATGAACATGTTTTGATGTCATTTTCATAGTCTTCACAGTAATAGTCTAGTTATTGTCACCAAAGACAATAAAACATGGTGACGGTGGCGTTACTGTGTCTGACGTATTTCTCCGTTTCCACACATTCCCTACGCCAGGGGTTCTCAACCTTGGGGTTGGGGTCGCAAGACACTTGGAGGGGGTCGTTAGATACCTTCAAGAAACTAAGAATATTTTTTGAACAATTCAAGCACATTTTTTTAACAGTTTTTCTGCATTTACACCAAACTCATCATATTTTAACCTATTTTCATCACTTTTTCTTGCCATATTTTTGCTCCTTTTAATGGCTTTTTTCTCCATTACTCCCATTTCTGACACTTCTACGTCACATTTCAATGACTTTTCTGCACATTCTTTCTACTTATAAACCATTTCCACCTAATGTCACATATGTTGACCCATTATTGTCACTTTTAACCTATTCTTACCATATTTTATGCCTATTTTGGCCAATTTAATCACATTCACAATTTCCCAGTTGAAACTAATTGTTCCTACTTTTTAAATGACATTACCCAACCCTGTGTCCTCTTTTATGTATGCATGTGTAAACCTAAATGAACACGAGGGAATGAGACAGGTGTTTCCATGTGATAATAAAGTACCTGTCACAGGAGTAATGAGTGTTTGTCAGACTGATCCATGACCAAAGTAATCCTTCATTGCACTTCTAAATTAGCTGTGTGATTACCTCTATTGAATAGGTTTTAAGTAGCGTTTCAGTGCAGAAGAAAACCTTAATTACCTGGAGGTAAACAGACGCTCAATTACGTTCCCTCTTTCTTTTTTTTTTTTAGAAAATGTTCCATGCAGCTGCTAGCTTGATAAGAGTTACAGTAAATGTAGTTTTTAACCACATGATTGCCTTCATGTGCTGCTTGTTTGCATCTCGTCGCCATAAAATCAGGGGAAATGGACCCTCTTTCCTCCTCTCATCCACAACGTCTTCAAGTCATGTGGAACTAAGTGTTCGTCTGATGTTTCTACCAGAGAAAAGAAAACGCTCTTTTCCTTATTTTCACCTTTGCATTTGACCAATGTCGAAAGCTCAGCAAAGTGGGTACCAATGGGTTAAGACCCTCTGTTTAATAGCCCCCAAAACAAATACACAAAATGACTTGCAGAAATATACAAAACAACAGAAATACACAGCATGAGTCCAGAAACACACAAGATGACTACAAAAATACAGAAAATGACAGAGAAATCCCAAAAATGACTCAAAAACAATACAAAAAGAACAACAAAAACACATAAAATGACAGAGAAATACACAAAATGATCCAAAAGACATACAAAACAACAAAAAGAAGACATAAAATGACTGAGAAATACATAAAATGACTAAAATCATACAAAAATAACAACAAAAAGAGAAAAAGGCATAGAAATACACAAAATGACTACAAACACACACAATAAAAGTACAAAAAATACTGAAAATGACTTTAAAAATCATACAAAAATGCACAAGATCACTACAGAAACACACAACACATTTACAAAAAATGATCTATAATCATGCAAAAACGACAACACATAAAAAGGCAGATAAATACACTAAATGACTCTGAACACAGACAAGAAAACTACAAAAATACTAAAAATGACCAAAGCTACAATAAGAAAACACAAAATGACAGAGAAATACACAAAATTACTCCAAAAACCTAAAAAAAATACACAAAATGACAAAAAAATATAACAAAACAACAAAAAACACAAGTTGCCCATCTCTGTTACGCAGTAACGTGTGTGTGTGTGTGTGTGTGTGTGTGTGTGTGCCCTGATCACACTGTTGTGTTTAGAGCAACAGAAACTAAGCAGCTAATCCATTCTCCATATTTATGTTGTGTTTTAGCTTTTGATTTATTAATGTTTCTCTCTAATCCAGCACAGCTGCACCTCATGTGCAGAACGTCCTGGACCCCAGGCCTAGTTTATTTAAAGATGCTGGAACCTCTGATGGGAAGATGACGTTGACGTAATCGATTTAATCGGTGATTTGTGATGACGTTTTCCAGGCAGCGAGTTTAGAATCGCTTAATGTGATTTGGAAATATCAGAAAAGAAAAGAAATGAACAAAGGGGAGGGAGCTGCAGCACAGGTGCACAAATAAACTGTTCTCATGTTGCTGCTTTAAAGCTGTGGTTCTCAACCTTTTCAGCCCACGACCCCCAAAATAAAGGACACAGAACTGTCATGTGGAGACAGGACCATCTATAAGGGGAAACCAAAAATGGTTAAAAGTTGCTAATTAGAGTAGGCAAAAAACGGAGAGAAAAAGTGGTAAAAATGATTCAAGGTGTAACAAAAAGTAGGAATAATTAGTTTAAACTGGCAAATAATGGGCATGACAAATTGTGAATGTGGTTAAATTGGGGAAAAAAGCATGAAATATGGTGAAAAGAGGTTAAAAGTGACAATGATGGGTCAACATATGTGACATTAGGTGGAAAAGTGATGGAAAAGGTTCATAAGTGCCGGAAATGTCCTGAAAGTTGAAAAAATGTGCAGAAAAGGCATTGAAATTTGATGGTAAAGTGTCAGAAATGTTTGTAATGTAGCAAAAATACAAAAAAACTATCAAAAATATGGCAAGAAAAAGTGAGGAAAACAGGTTAAAACATGGAAAATTTGATGTAGTTGCAAAAAAAGGGTAAAAATAAGCAAAAATTGGCTCAAATTGTAAAAAAATACATAGTTTTAGTTTGTTGAAGGCATCTGGCGACCCTCCTCCCAGTGCCTCTCATGTGTCGAGTCTTGTATATTCACTGTTGAGGTAAAGATTTGAGAAATTTCAATAACTGTGCTGTATGTTCACTTAGCGCTGTGGTTTCTAAATGCACTATATGGTTAGAGAACGTATTTATTTTATGAGCGGCAGTAAAACAAACTCTTCATCATCCCTGTAAAGACCAAAAGCCTTATAGGGGATGATTGCATAAGTGCTTTTACTGTGTTTTTGTTCCCATCCGTCTCAATTTTCCACTAAAACAAACTTTATTTTACTCATAACAAACGATATTTGATAAGTCTTATGTCTCTAATTTGAAATATGTGCGTGTTGAAGGAGAATGAAGCTCAAACGATGACTTTAGACAACCTAAAAAGGTATTAAACAGGTTTTCTTCCTTTTATGATTCACAGATCAACTGATCTCTTATTATAACAGAATTACTCTTTGTATTTCTGCTCTATATTTCAGTGCTTAGTTAGAATAGAAAAATAGAAAATTGCCAAAAGTGCCAAAAAAAAGCTTTATTTTTTTTCTGTAATCAATAAATCGCAATTAACGTGATAAAGTCCCAGCACTAAAATGCTTATATTAAATTGATTTGTTTGCAAATTCCCTTTCCAATATTTTGTCCATCCAGATTACATATTCATCTGCCAACGTTATTTTTTTTTTATTTTTGTTCGTAGATCAGCTGCAACATGCTGTCTTTATGTACGCAATCAGGCCCTTTGTATTGAACGTGAATGCATCAATAGGGTTCCATAAATGAAGTTGTGCTTTGCTTACAGGCCTGGAGTAATCAGCACCAGTTGATTTCCTCATTTGGATTGTGGTGCATCAGTTCATACCCCAGGCGTATGAAAACACCATGACATCATCGTCAACGAGGCCAAAACAACAGTCCAATGTTGTCTTATTGAATTTACAGATCAAACACAGCGAAGGGCAACTTTAAGCAACAACATCAATGCCCGTATTGATGTTATTGAGGTTTAGAAAGTGTTAGAAAGCCACATGTCTGTTCACATTTAGTCAACAACTTAATATTGGGTATATGGGTTTTCCCCATTGCTAGCACGTTGCGGTCAAATACAGGACATAAAATAGAACCTTTGTATCACTCATCACGAGGACGGTTGATGGAGGAGATAAAGGGAAACAAGGAGGAGGAGCACAAGGTAAACATTTAGATATTAAGGCTTTTCTCGACTACAGTAACAACAAACAATGTATGAGCTTAAGCTACAGCATCAGAAAACGTGTCTAAATTTAACCCACAATCGTTTCCAGACATCCCACCCACATGTGAAGCATGTGAAGCAATGCTATCAATCAGCTCGGTTTAGCATTACGTCACGCACCTATTCTCATCGTAACCGGCCACAGAAGTCGTTGCTAATCAGGTCAACGAGGACTGGAGGAAGAACATGGCTCCATATTCCCACAGCGACTCATTGTCAGGGCTGAACTGAAAATGTTCTCTATGTTCTGTCACTGTGAGAGCTTTGACCTTACAGAACGTTCACATGGAGTACAAACGCTCCATGGATTTGATTAGCGTGCATGGCACAGTCTCATCAGCAGCTTCAAGGCAAAAAGACAAAGAGCCAGAGTTGGACTGAAGTGAAGCAGACGTTAGGTGGGACTGAGCTCATGATCCAGAAACCAAACACCAAGATTAACCATGCACGGATGGTTCTGGACTCACTTTGGATCATTAGTATTCGCTGGTAGTTGTCCTTAGTTTTTAGTTACTGATAGATACAGTATATTAGGCTATAGCCAAAATACTGTTAGCCTTTACCACAAATAATGGCCAATAAAGTGACACAGTGTTACTTCTGTAGCTGTAACGTGATCTAACTACACACAGAGCTACTCAGAGGTGGGAACAAGTCACAGCTTCTCAAGTCATGTTATTAAAGTCTCGAGTCCAAGTCTCACGTCAAGGCCATTTAAGTCTAGGTCTAGGGATTTCCAAGATTTTCATTTACAAAGTACATAATGTACCACAGCTATTTTACAGTTTATTCAACTGATGTAAATAATTAATTACTTGAACAGATCAAATCCAAGATTGGATCACGTGATCTAATCCAATTACGTAATTAGTGTTTTCTTTTGAAAAACTAGTTTTCAAAATTTGATCTAGTACGTTTTCCAGCATCTGATCTGATTACGTTTAGGGTTCAGAGGATAATTTAATCTGAATCTTTAGGTTTTGGTTGCTCAGTAATCTCAGCCTTATCTGACCTTCTAGAACCGTCAGGTTCTTCAGAGCCAGGGAGTGCTCCCAGTCCTTCAGACGGAGGTCCTCAGTGATGGTGTTCAGGATCTCCATCTCGTTCCTGAGCTGGGCCTCCGTGTGCACGTGGGTCACCCACAAACTGCTGGTGTCTTCTGTTATGTTGCTGATCTGGATCTGAGCACAGGAGGAAGGCGTATAAGAGTGCAATAGTCAATAAAAATACATATAATGACTCCAACAACACAATAAATAGCACACACTAATATTACTTCAAAATCTTACCAAATGGCAACAAAAACACACTAAGTTACTCCAACATTACACAAAACTACAATAAAAATACACAAAAGGACTTCAATAAAACACACTAATTGACCAAAAACACCAATATTTGTCCAAAACCTTATGAAATGGTAACAAAAACACACTACTTGACTCCAATAACAAACAAAACGACAACAAAAACACACAAAATGACAATAAAAATACACAAAATGACTCAGAAAACACACAAGAAACACGAATATTACTCCAAAATCTTACAAAATGGCAATAAAATCACACTGCATGACTCCAAGAAGAAAAAAAAGAAGAATAAAGAAAAATGAAAGGAAAAAAAAACAAAACAACCACATAAAAACCACAAACCCTTGTCCTGCTCTAATTGGTCATTATTCTAATTGTTGACATGAATGTTGATCATGTGACCCTGGATGAGATACAACCACTCTACCTGTAGGTCTTGTATCTTTAAGTGGTGGATGCTGATGTCATTGCTGAAGGTGTGATTGACGGCTCCCACGGTCCAGTTGACCTCGTCTAGTTTCTCCCTGAGGCCGCTCACCTGGCTGGAGGTGTCCCTGAGGAAAGCATGGCCCCGTGTCACCCTGGGGTGCTGGTGGTGGATGTGTCAGGGCTCCACGTTCAGTACCTGAGCAGGACGTCCTGGTCGCGGAGCCACCTGGAGGCTCGGGACACCTCCACAGTCAGGCCCGTCAGGTTCCTGCCGGCCGAGTTGCTCAGAGAAGACAACCTGTCGTCCAGCTGGACCAGGTACCCCTCAGACTGGAGGGAGTGTGACTGCATGCTCCTCAGCTCCACCTCCAGGCCCTGCATGGAACAGCAACATCACACAACACACCATATTATTTTACCATATAATTACAAAAATAAACTGGTCTTATGCATGCATGGTTTTTTTTTAGCCACTAAATCCCATAATAGCAGACATGGGCCATGATGTAATTTTGCGATTATGCAACAAAATAAATTAAAAAAATACATGAAAAGACATAACAATACACAAAGTAACTAAAGTGACACTGATATTACTCCAAATTCTTAGAAAATGGCCACAAAAAACACACTGAATGATTCCAATAACACACTTAACGACAATAAAAATACACAAAAAGACACCAAAAAACATAACAAAAAAATGGAAGAAAAAAGTACAAAACATACAAAAAATAGACAAACCCTTTGCTCTGTCCAGTATTAAGGCTCTAATTGGTCATTATTCTAGTTGTTGACATGAATGTTGATAATGTGAACATCAATCAGAAACGATCACATTTTTGTGTCCCTGTAGTGGATGATCTCAGGTTTAAACACTTTGTGACATTAGGACCACTCAACCCAACACTGGGCCTGGTTCTTCTACCTTGATGAGGATCTCCAGCTTCTGCAGCCAGTCGCTGTGGTTCTGGAACATGTTTTCCAGCTTCCAGATGTTCTCCAGCAGGTCAGCCTGAGTGGAGGTCTCTCCCTGGTGCTGCTGGGTCACCGTAGAGCGTTCCGACACGCGGGTCACGTTCTCCGTCAGAACCTCCTGCCGCTGTGACGACACCTGGGAACGTGAGACTGAGGACGGGAGGTCAGGGAGGAATGGAGACAAAAGAGTGTTGAGTTAGAAGAATCCTCAGCTGACACAAAAGTCCCTGAATCCACTTTGAATCACAATCAATCTGTGCTGTCAGTGGTGTAATGTGGAGCAGATGTGGATCCACTGGTTCTGATTACTGCTCTCAATCTTTTTATGGATGTTCTAACTTCCCATTGTGAAGCTGCTGTTAACTCAGGAAACTGTGCCTTCCTTTAAACTGATGTTGACCAGACCTTCTCTGAGCTGCACAGAAAATACAGTGAAGGTTTGTAGTGCACTAGTAGAGCATACTAGTAAAGCTAAATCATCTACTAGTAGTTCGAGTAAAACTTTCACTTTGTATTTTACGCCCTTTATTTGTAAAACAATATTTGTTAACTAGTACTCTCAAAATCTCATTAGTATTACTAGTGGCTGTAATAGCTGTAGAAAGTCGGGTAACACCATATTTGAAGTTTTATACCTAAGGGTGGGATCTAGTGCGGTTAGGTAGGGTTAGGGTTAAGGTTAGGCTAACAAAGGTTTAGGTTAGGCTAACAAAGGTTTAGGTTAGGCTAACAAAGGTTTAGGTTAGGCTAACAAAGGTTTAGGTTAGCGTAACGAAGGTTTAGGTTAGAGTAACAAAGGTTTAGGTTAGGGTAACAAAGGTTTAGGTTAGGGTAACAAAGGTTTAGGTTAGGGTAACAAAGGTTTAGGTTAGGGTAACAAAGGTTTAGGTTAGGGTAACACTTAATAACAGCCTTCATGCTAATGAGAGGTGTCAGGTCATAATAATGACAGCGTAATGTCAGCCTTTATGTATAATTTGTGATTAATTTGATAACAGTGACAACATATTGTTAAGCTTAATTTTGGAATACATGTACTCAATTTTGGTTTACTAGTGCACAAGAAGACTTTTATAGTGAAGCAAAATGTGTGACTATTACTACTAGTTAGCCTTGTTATGCTAATACAGGGGTGGGGAAAAGCTAATTCAGGCTTTCCATTGGCTTTCAAATGTATTACAACCAATCAGAGAGCTGGATTTGGTTCTAATCCTTCCTTCTTTAATTGCATGAGGTCGACTAGTGAATCTTTTGGCGACACTAGTACGGCTAGGCTAGTAGACTAAAAAAATCTACTTCTACAACTAGTGAGGTATTGTAAGAGTACTAGTTGTACTACTTACAATACATTACTAGCAGAATCAAAGATCTACTAGTACTACTAGTGACTAGTAAAGTCTACTCGAGCACTAGTAAAGTGTTTTAGTCTACTAGTAGTACTAGTGAAGCCAAAGATTCTCTAGTAGTACTAGTCGACCTCATGCAAACGAAGTAGGAGGGATTACAACCAACTCCTGCTCCCTGATTGGTTGCCAATGGCAAGCCTGAATGAACTTCCCTGCCCCCGTATTAGTATATGATGTTCACTAGTGACACATTTTGTTTCACTAGTAAAGTCTACTCACACAATAATAAACCTACATTGATTAATTATGGTTGATGTTTTTCCAAAGTGTTAAAAAAGCATGTGAAGAATAACTGCGACACTCAACGCTTATATAAAAATATAGCTTTAATATAACCACATCTATGTCGTAAAGAAGCTTTGCATCTTTGGTCTCTTATGATGAATGATTGAACTGAACACACGCTACATGTAAAATACACATTTAAGTGACAGATTTATTCAGTAGAAATATAAACACAGGCCACTGTCTGAATAAAAAGGGTTAAGGTTACATGTACATGCTGGATAACAGGAGTGCAACAACCCTAAGGAAGCATTTCTCATTTCACCTCCTCTACTTCATCATTTTCCCCTGAGCTGCAGTGGAAACGCACTCATCTTTCTTCTCACTTCTTCACTTCTTGTCTCCGTTTTCAAGCGTGTCCAATGAGGGAAAAAGTTCTTCAGTTTTATGTTCTGCTGAGAGCACGCCGTGTGGAGACAGAGCCAGAGATATTTTGAAAGCAGATCCTCGGCCTCGCACATGACGCCATATTTCACCAGAGCTCGGTGGGAAAACACACCATTAGAGGAAAAATAACTGCCCAGTGTTATTAATTCACAACAGACCAATGGACATTTGGACCATTCCAAGAAGTCACAGCAATACAAAAACAACAAAAACATCTGCTCATTGTGTGTGAAATTCTTTATTTCTAATGACGAGCAAAGCTAAATTAGCCCCGCCCCCTCCTGGGCAGAGAGTTTAATTTAATTGGAAAATGATGGTAATTCCAGCAAATTCATTTTGTATTTTTTTTCAATAATATGTTAAGGTTTAATTTATTCAGACACCTTTTTTTTTTTTTTTTTTTACTTTGATCTCCTGACATGTTTCGACTGTCAGTCTTCTTCAGAGGCATCTGCTGATTGCTTTAATATATGAATAAATGAACTTGCTGGAATTGTTACGCACAAGTCACATCAAAGCGATCAGCAGATGCCCCTGAGGAAGACTGAAGTATTTGACAAATAAATAAATGAGTAATTTCCTCGTAGCAGGGTTGGGATCAATTACATTTTTTAATTACAAATACATCTTTAATTTTCTATGTTCAATTACGATTATGGTGACGGCAATTTTTCCAATTACAACAAGCTGAAAGTCAATTACAATTACGTTATAATGAAATGAACAAATAACCCAATAAAACATTTAATTTCTCTTTGTTAGCTCTCTGTTAGCATCTCTTATGACAGGGTCGTGACCCCATGTGGGGTCGACTAGAAAAAAATGGGATCGCCTCAAATGTCTAATAATAAAAAATTTTTTAAAAAAAAGATTAAAAAATGTTTTTTAATTCCTGAAAATGTGAATTTTAAATTTGTTAAATGTTTAAAATTGTATTTATTTATTTTTATTTATCTATTTTGCACAGTTAAAAAAAACAATACATAGTATGACAAAAAATATTTAAGTATATATATATATATATATATATATATATATATATATATATATATATATATATATATATATATATATATATAGATATTACTTAAATATTTATTATTATTCTTTTACAAATGACCACACACACAATCTCAAACATTTGTATTATATACTTTACTTAACTAATATAAATATAGTTAAAATAAAATGCAAAATAAAAATATCTGAGTTATTATGTCATAATTGTTGTCAATTATCCATTAAACAATTACAATTTACCCCAACCCTGCCCCGTAGAGAATTTAAACAGAGGTTGAAGAATGGATGCACAGTGCGTGAAAAAATATAAATCAGTGCAGCTCTGAACCATGGGAAAGTCCTTTACACTAATTTCTTTTTCTATTTCTTACACAGCAGCAACGTTCACAACAGATTAGCAAAAAAAACATTCCCATCTCCACTGAGGAAGACACTTGATCCATGTGGGAAGCAGAGAGCAGGCCAGCTCAACAGGTGGACGTGGCTGTGTAATGTGAAAGAATCCCTCATTAGGGATCTATCTGTATCTGTCTAGGCTGCAGCTGAAGGAACGTTTCACTGTCAACATTACAGAATGTGTTGTACAACAGAAATCAGCTTATCTTGTTTAATATTTATGTGTTTTCTTGGACTGTTACATTATTGCATTAATTGCAATTAATTAATGACAGAAAAACAACGCACAAAAAAAAAATGAATACAGTTAATCGTCGAGTGCGGAACCGTTCTCATCACAGGAGTTCCCGGTATTCCCAATATAATGATGCACAGACCACAACACAAGAAACAGGAGAACCAGAACCAACATGTAGTAGCTAACACCTCAATGCTAAACATGTAGCAGCTAGCACCTCAATGCTAAACATGTAGCAGCTAGCAACTTAATGCTAAACATGTAGCAGCTAGCACCTCAATGCTAAACATGTAGCAGCTAGCACCTCAATGCTAAACATGTAACAGCTACCACCACAATGCTAACATGTAACAGCTACCACCACAATGCTAACATGTAGCAGCTAACACCTCAATGTTAACATGTAGTTGCTAGCAAATTAATGCTAACATGTAGCAGCTAGCAGGGACAATGGTCCTAGTGGAGCAGACAGTGTCTCCAATCCACACTGACACTCAGACAGGGTTCAGAACCAAAATGAATAAATAAATGAGTGACAAATGAACAAAGTCAGTGATAAATGATTGTAGTGACAGTCGAACACCTCTGTGGTAGAGGATGTGGGCGGGGCTAGAAGCGCTGCTACAGATAGCATCGTCTGACCCAACTTATCAACTGTTATGTAGAAAAACTATTTTAAACTAAATTCATCAGTTGTTCTGTTTATTTCATGATATCCACAGATATTATAAATATTTTACATTGTTCAGTTTATATTTCTCTGGAATGTTCTGGACTAAGTCATGTTTTTTATTTTAACACAAAAACACATTTGTTTCAGAAAGTTTACTAAAAACCCAGAAAAGCATGAATTTATCTAAGTTTAATGTAAGTTAGTGCTTTATGAATAATGCAATAAAAATATTTTATATTCATATCACATTATGGAAACAATAAACACTATTTTGTTGTTTAAACTCATTTATGGTTTTCATTGATTCATTCATTTACCAAAATTACAAAATGCACATTGTTTCTTGGGTCAGATATTGTTATGAATTTAGATGAATTGAGATGACCTAATTACAAAGTTTTCACGTCTACAGTTGGTTTGACTAATCTTATCTTATCTTATCTCTGTGTCTGGGTTCTGCTTTTCTTCACCTTAAATCTCGTCGCTCCTTAAACCGTGACAGTATCACCGTTAAAGCTTCTGTCTGTTAGTTTAGACCAATAAATCTAATACACATTACATGTTTTTACAGTGTGCATTACCACATTTGTGACATTAGGGGTCACAACTCTTTCACCTGGGAGGCCATGTTGTAAATATATAGTTTCTAAATGGTTTAATTCCCTCTGCAACAATCATAAATTGTTCCACTGCAACATTTGGCTTCATCTAAGTCTTTATTTACGGTACGGTTTGCACACAGGGAGGTCATTCACAATGAGTTCTTTCATGTCAATTGATGGGCGTGAATATTCCAATGTTTGTCCACAAAAATGACCTCAGACGTTAAAATGTTTATTTTATGGCTTCAATCAAGACAGTGTTTGTACACAACGAAGAAATAGAAGAAAAAACACAACACACCCTTTGTTGATTGGTTGGTGAGGGCTGCAGCGTGTGTGGCAGCGTTTACAAACCCCACAGAGTATAATTACATTAACTGTAGAAAAATGATGACTGAAAAATATTCCTTTATTTTTTGTTCGAAAAAAACTATAAAAAAAAACTGTACTGTTTTCCTTTTATTTTTCATTGTCAAAAGAATCACTTGATAAACTATTCAAAACAATGCAATTTAACTAAAAATAAATCTTGAATGAAATAAATAAAGGAATAATACAAATGAAGAAGAAGCCTATTAATTTAAATTCTGGTTCTATAGTAAACAATGCAAAACTGCATAATAGTTCTTTTTAAAAGTGCAACTGAAAACGTATTTTGTGCCTTAACAATTGGACTTAAAAAAAAAAAACAAAACAAAAAAAAAACTCATTTCACTGTATTTAGGTCAGATATTTGTTTGGACCAGCAGAGGGCGCTGGTAACCCAGTGGTCGGTTGGCATGCAGATATCTTGCAGTGAAGAAGAGATGCTATGCTAGCAGACAGAGCTAATAGAAAAACGTGACTTTTACAGATATTCATGTAATATTACACATATTTTTTGGTGCTAAAGGGGTAAGGAATCATTTATGAACATGTTTAAAAATAGAAGGCAGCCAGAAAGAAAGTATTGGCAGATTCCGCCTGCCGCCAACACTTCTGGAATGACAAGAAGACGCCTTGGAGACTGAAAGAAGACAAACACAGTGGACTAAACTACTGTTTGGTTCCACAGACGTACGCAGAGGCATGTGCACAGGTCTTACAGTAAACACTAGTCTGAGTCCGACCCAACAGTGAAGACCTCAATATTTTCTCAAATAAATGATATATTTAGGTTTGTTTTAGTGTACGCACCGATTTTATAAACAAACAACTGTAAATGTCAACATCAGGTCAGCGCACGGGGGCGCAGTGCACGCTAGAGACCCATGGGATGTGTTTCTATAATCTATGTATGAAAGATAAGTATAATCATGTAGTTATTCCTCTGCTCTGGGATCCTGTTCTCACTGTTACAGATAAAGCTGCATTCTTCAGCAACAGCAGCTGCAGCAGGAAGTGAAGAACGCTGCACGCTAATCACACCATGTGACCCAACACCACCACCACTTCTACATATCTGTCTGAACCATAGACTGTAAAAGAATGGACAGGACAATCTCCCCGGTGGAGTGAAGCTTTTATTTTTAGCGCTCCCCCTGCTGACTGGCTGCAGTATAGGTCATAAACCCCGCCTCCTCAAAGATAACAGCTCACTGTCAAAATAACGGCTTTCTTTATTCAAGTTTATACAATTAGTCATTTTACATTGACAGGAAAAAATCTATTTTTTTTATTCTATAGTAAAAGTCGTAAATTAATGCACTTTTTTGTTTGATTTCTAAGATTATTCTGTGTTTTTTCTGCTGAATCGTGGTAAGAAACAAAGAAAAGTGCATAAAGTCAATAGATTGTAATAGATTCCCTCTCTTATTATCAGAGCTCTATAGTAGAAAGTCAGACATGATTAAAACAAACATCCTCCTCTTTCTCTGACCTTCATTCTCAGACGTTCATCACTATAGAAACAAACGTGATGACGGACTGACATCAGTTGATTTAAATTAGAGCAGAAACACCTTCAGGTTTCCAAACCAAACAGAACCAGTGAACAAACATCACATGTTGAGTCTGGTATGAGGTCAGGAACATGACGACTAAAGCCAAGGTTTAGGGTTTTTATTAGTCGATTTGTATATTTTTCTATAAATATGTGTATTTTTGTTGATGTTTTGTGTGTTTTTGGAGTCATTTTCTGTATTTTTGTGTTTATTTTGTTAGTTTTTCTGTCATTCTGTGTATTTTTGTTTTGATTTTGCTTAATTTTTCTCCCATTTTGTGTGTTTCCAGTAATTTTGTATATTTTTTGTTACTTTTGTGTATATTGTGTATAATGTGGGAGGCATTTGGAGCATTTTTTTTCCCTGTTGTTCAGTCTGATTTTACATAATTTTCTGTCATTCTGTGTTTTTTGCTGATGTTTTTTTGTGTTGAGAGTCTGTTTGTGTATTTTATAGTAATTTTGCATATTTTTTGTTGTAATTTTGCATATTTTTTGTTGTAATTTTGCATATTTTTTGTTGTAATTTTGCATATTTTTTGTTGTAATTTTGCATATTTTTTGTTGTAATTTTGCAGTCATATTTACTGTTTTGTGTATTTTGGGGTCATTTTGCATGTTTTGGGGGTCATTTTGTTTTTGTTATGTTTTGAGTGTTATAGAATTAAATTGTGTAATTTAGTGTATTTTATCCATTTTTCTGTTATTTATGAGTATATTTGTGTGTTTTGGGAGATATTTTGAGGGGTTTTTTGTGCAGGTTTTTGAGTATTTCTGTCTATTTCAAAGTTCAAATGAAACACCAGTAATGGCTGAAGTGAACAGCATATGGTTGACTAAATGTTCATTCCTGGCTGGACTGAAGTCCTTTGCACGCCCACCGTCAATCTGACAATTCCATTTAATACCAATGTACACACTGCTTATTGTAAAAGCTCATTTCTCATAATATCCAGCATACAATCATACCAAACAATGGTAGTTTTCAGAGTCTGGTGTAAATTGCAAAGTCATCCAACAGACTGGAAGCGTCTCCCCGCGTCGACATTCCCAGACGATGTCATGTGAATCTAAATTACACTTTGAATTCATTCAGTCATTAGTGGCCAAGCAGAGAAGAAAAAAGATGACTTTATCCATCATAACACGTAACAACATGATCGTTTAATGAGGTCTGATGGTGCGTTCACTGACACCTAGTGACTGGGAGTTTACGTGCTATGCATATGTTAGCGCAATTAAATGTTTTTTTTTTAGTTAAACATGATTAAAAAAAATCGATTTGGACATTTTTTGGATCGATACAATAATCGTTCAGTGAAATATCGTGATATGTTGCAGAATCGATTTCTTTCTTACATCTTTTCCTGAAATCCTGAAGGAAAATTAAGAAAATTTTTGTGTCGATGAATCAACAACCAGCCCTCAAACGATGGCTGTAGGTTTCTCAAAGGGTTTTTTTTTGGTTATGAAAGAGGCAAAACTAGGCTTTTATTTTGTAAAGTTGATCTTAAAACAAAGTCCGATTGTGACGACTCTGCAAATATTCAACTATTTCCCGCCCAGGAGCCTTTAAACACCAACCCAGGTTTTGAAATTGGACAATAATATAACTGTAAAAAGAAAATTACAATTACAATCTGAATCTAATGATCCATTATGTATCCGGCCTTCACAGTTCATTCTGGCCCCTGGGCTAAAGTAGTTGTGGACCATGTTTTTCTGTAGTATATGAATACAGAAAACAAGGAAATTAAACTTCGTCATTTTGGAAGAATTCCTTCCTCACAGAAACATAAACTTTGATATGTTTAATAGTGGGTTTGCATCGTAGCAGGTGAGATAAGGACTGACAGAGCTGTTAGGTGTCACTTTGGTTAGAATTCACTTTAAATATCACCACGATGACACACAAACCACATGTCAACCACGAGGTCACGACCCTCAGCACTTAAAGACGAGCGTTTAGAGGTTAAAGTGTGTTTTCTGAGGAAAAGTCAAAGCAGATGAAAAGAGTAAAAACAAGATGAAGCATAAAGTAGCTGATATTATCATTACAAACTCACATTATTGTCAAAAAAGGCCCTGTCAGCAGAATTAAAAACACAAAACAAGGTATTTACACACATTTAAAGTCTGTTTATGTCAGAGATGTACAACTTTTATCACAACATTCAAGTCAGTGTTTAAAATAACCACTAATCTGAGAATTAACACAAAAAACAACAAAAGGTTTGTGTATTTTTGAGTGTATTTTGTTGCTGTTTTATGGATTTTTTGCTACTTTTATATATGTTTTTGCTAATTTTGAGTATTTTGGTTGTTTTATGTATTTTTTGCTTATTTTATGTATTTTGTTGTTGTTTTATGTATTTTCTGCTCATTTTGCATATTTCTGTTAATGTTTTATGTAATTTTCACTAATGTTGCATATTTGTGTTATTTTTTTTGCTAATTTTGTCTATTGTTTTGCTTATTTTGTGTATGGTTCTTGTTGTTTTATGTATTTTTTGTTTATTTTGTGTATTTATGTTGTCGTTTAATGTAATTTTTCGCTAATGTTGCGTATTTGTGTTATATGTATTTTTTTCCGCTAATATTGTCTATTTTTTTGCTCATTTTGAGAATTTCTGTTGTTTTATTTATTTTTTTAGTCATTTTGTGTTTTTCTGTTGTTTCATGTATGTTTTTGCAAATTCTGTGTATTTTTGTTGTTGTTTTGTGTGTTAATTTTTGGGGACGCACAAACGTAGACAGAGGGCTGCCAGTTTCTTCATGTCTGATTCATTTATATACGTATATTATATATACTGTATGTGTAATTTCATCATCCATTCTATTTTCTCTTTCCTCTCACGTTCTATTTTAGTAAATCTGATCTCATTCTGGGATTGAAGACGTTAAAAAGCAAAATGAAATGTGCCTCACAGTGAGAAGGTTCTGGGTTCAAACCCCAGGTGTGGACACTTGAGTCTTTCCTGTGTAAAGTTTGCATGTTCTCCTAGTCAGTTTTACTGCTTTTTAAGTGCTTTTTGGAGCAGATAAATGTGAGAAACGTGAAGGTTTTTTTCAACGGCGTGTGGAGGTGTTGATGTGAGCGACACTTTGTGTGTGTGTGAAGTGTGTGAAGTGTGTGAGGTGTGTGAGGTGGATCCAGCTGTAACTCAGCTACAGGAATGTCCACATGAAGTGACAGCGGTGGCGGAGTATATACAGTATATTATATTATATTATATATATGTCTGTGTGACTTCTGTGCGTGGGCTACGTCTAACGTGTGACTTCAAAGTGTGAGACCCTGCAGTGTTGGGCTGCATGACCAAATGGAAATATGTGTGTGTGTGTGTGTGTGTGTAAAAGAACCTAGTTTTCTGTGTTTCAATGATTTGACAGAACAATAATGGCTGACTTTGTCCATCTGTCCCATCACTGCCTCTGTTTAACCTGCCCTGTATTTTATTTGAACTAGAAAGTGAAAGTATAGAAAATGGTTGTTTGAGATTGTGTGTCTGGTGTTTTACTTTAAAATTAGATTTAATTATTGTTCATTTTAAACCAGTAATCCTTTTTTTTTTTTTTTTTTAAATCAAATACTAGACATTTGAGGGCAGGCGACCCCAATTCTGGGGGACCCCAGATGGGGTCACGACCCCAAGGTTGGAAAACACTGACCTTTAGATTTAGATTTTTACAGGTAGGATTAAAATAACTGATGAAAAAATAAAAATATAAAATCAGAAAAAATTCTACAATACAATATCTGAAGCCTGTCTTCGTTATTTATATATTTTACCAACAATGTAACTCAGTATCTTCATATTAACAATGTGGACATGTTTTTTTTCTTCCCTATATTATCAATTTTATTTCTTCCTGAACCTTTTGTTTTATCCCATCTATAGTTTAAAAAAATAAATCACAAACGCTTCAGGTTTAAACACTTAAACAGACCTACTACTGTAAAAAAACAAAAAAAAACCCAAAATAAAACGTGTAAATGATGTAAATAGTCGAGACAAACGTTGTAATAGCACATGTGTCCAGTGGGTGGAGCTTAAATGATAAAGTGTTTCAGTGTAAATAACAAACATCTGCAGATTTGAATCGTTTGACTCAAGTGTCTTCACAGCTGCTGTAAAAAACAACTGTAACTGTAACAAATGCACGTAAACAAAACTATAAAATGTTTGATTTCCAGTCGCTGAAGTGCATCAGTGAAACAACAGCTGAGATTTGAGTCAACATGAGGCCGTGGACCATGTGAGGACCCTCAGCAGCTCCATCTAAAATCTGATTCACTTTCCAGGATTCAAACTCACAAATATGAATACATATGACAAATGTATTTAGTACTTAGTAGAGTTAAACACTGCTGATTAACTTTTAGGATTAAATTAACCATATTTTAATGTTTATTTTCACTGAAACATTGTAACAAATGTGTTGCAGATCTGGTGTATGGTCAGTGGTATGTGATATATATTAATATGATATATAAGATATATATTTTTCTATGAAATTTAATTAAAATGAAACAATTGCATAAATTAGGAGAAATAAAGTGCCTAGTGTTGAAAATTACCTTTATAAGTTACTGCTAATGTGTTCTAATTTAATCTAAAATTTTCTTTTTTAATCCATTTTTTTTGCATTCTAATCTAATCTAATGTTTTTTGATTTTAATAAACTAGTACAGTGCCCGTTGGAAGTACGTATTCATATAGTGGGAGGAGCTTAAGTGGAGTGTCAAGTATGGCCAAATGAGTATGTGTTTGAAGGTGTGATGTACAAAGAGGTGTACATACTGTACTCTGTTATAAAGGGCTTTATTTGTGTGTAAAATAAAATAGTGTGTGTGATTTATCTGGTTTAATTCTATGAGACATGAACATGATAAATGTCTCACTTTTATACTTTTTTGTTTGGTGTATTTTTCTGTAATGTATGTTTTTTGGAGTCATTATATGTATTTTTGTATCTTTCTGTTGTGTTTTTGTATAATTATAGTTTTTTGTTGCCATTGTAGTGTGATTCTGTTGTCTTTTTTTGTACAAATATTTAGTTTTGTATATTTTGAATCATTTTCATACTTTTGTTGTCATTTTTTTGGAGTCATTTTGTGTGTTTTTGAAATTCGCCCCACAAACACACACACGCAGAAAGATAATTGTTATTTAATTCCTGAGCTAATCTAATTTAATCTATAATATAATCCAACCTAATATGATATTTTATAATCTAATGAAATACTTTTAACTTCATCTTTTTTCATTTCTAATCTAATCTAATCTTTTGAGGTTTTTTCATTTCTGATCTAATTTAATTTACTCTATTATATAATCAAACCTAATGTGATATTTTCTGGTCCAATTAAAATATATATTTTAATTTTAATTTCATCTATCATTTTCTGGTTTTATTAACTATATTTTGTTTCTTTTTGATCTATAATCTAATCGAATCTTTTGAGATTAATTTCTATTATATTCTTAAATAATCTGATGTTTTCTGTTATAATGTGTTTTAATCTAATCAACTATATTTTTTCATTCTAATCTCATGTAATCTATTCTGTGTTCAGGGTTTTTCTGATATGTTATTACTGTAAGGGTTCATTTTGGGCCCCCCCCCACAGAGCGTCTGTGCCTGTGAGATACAGTTAGTTTTACAGTCTGTTGTTGTTGTTGTTGTGTAATTATTAGCCCATAAAGCATGTGTTATTGCACTGCTACACGCTCTGTGTTTAAAACATGCTGCTTTTAATGTCTTTTCTCTGCTGTCGCCTCTTTTACTGCGTCTCACGACTGAATCTGATCAAAACTGTCTGTTTACAACAGAGACGATGTTAAAACCTGCACAATTTCAAAGAAATTAGGATGAAAATCACTTTAAAGAAAGTCTTTAGTCAAAGATTTTTAAGGTACTTTAAATATTTTTATGGGTAACTTTGTCTTATTTTTTTTTTGCTCTTTTTTGTTGTTGTCTTATGTATTTTTTCTTTAGTCAAAATGTTTAAGGTACTTTAAATCCAAATGAGAAACTATAGTAAAACTATGTCTCACAGCAACAAGTGACAAAAGAAGAAGATTTGTAATAAACTTTACTTTGAAAAGTAGTGAAATTAAATGAAATTCCTGTTTCATGCATTCAAATGACATTTACTTTAAGTCATTTTTAAGTGAGATTTTGTTGTAGTTTTTAGTGATTTATTCATTTTTTTAGTCTTTTAGTTTTTTTAGATTTTTTTTTTATTTTGTGAGCTTTTTTTTTTTTTAAAAAAAAGGTTTTCTTTTTTTTTTCTTTTTAAGATATTTTGGGTTTTTTTTGGGAGGATTTTTTTTTTCAGTAATTTTGTGAGTTTTTATTTTTGAATTATCTTTTTTCTTTTAGTCATTTTGGTAGTTTTTTTTAATCATTTTTTGAGCTTTTTTCCTTTAAAAAATGTCTTTCTTTTTAAGATTTTCTATCTTTTTGGGAGGATTTTGCATTTTTTATTTTCTCTTAATTTGAGAGTTTTCAAGTGACTCTTATTAGACGACATATTAATGAAATAAAAACATCCAGAGGGCAGGGCCTGTGTTGGACTATTCCATGCTGATTATAGCAGCTGTTATTGCTGCTCATTTTTTATTTTTTTTGATGAACTGAAAAGCATTTGTTCCCTAAGAGATAAAAGTTCTTTACAGGCTGAGGAAACGCAGAGAAAGGACGGAGTCTGGTCCAATTAGTGTTGAAATGTTAATGGCTTGTGTCCGGCCTGAATGAATACGTCTGCTGACTTTTTGGGAGCCCTTGACTTGTGTGTGTGTGTGTGTGTGTGTGTGTGTGTGTGTGTGTGTGTGTCCTACTGGGAGAGCTGGACCGTCTCCAGACTCTTTTCTTTGGAAAGCACCACAGCCCTAGAGTAGAAACTCATTTAAAAAGGCTTTAATGCTGCACTGAGTCATGTGGGGCCCCCAGGACTGAGGGGCCACGCCACATACATGAATACATGACCACACGCGGATGTGCTTTTTAGCTTGTACGTGTGTGTGTGTGTGTGTGGGGGGGGGGGGGGGGGGGGGGGGGGGGGGGGGGGGTGTTGTACACTCATGCTTATGCTGTTTTAGTATCACTATGACAACAACACATCATCAGTGGGGTAAAAGTGTCTCTACAAGTGACCAATCAAAGCTGAGTATGAAGTAGTGCTGATGGATCCTGATCCTGATCCTGATCCAACGCTTTACATTTAACTCAAAAGATTTCCATCCATTTTCTGACCCACGTTTTCCTTTTTTCAGGGTCACTATGTATTTAACATAGTTTAAAGCTGCTGGAGAGATTTTATTTTATCAGATAAGACAACGTTTAGCCCTCAAATTAAAAAATAGATCATTTTTTTTCAAAAGAATGCATTTATATTTATTTTTTTAACTGTAAAAAATGCATTCTTTTGAAAAAATGTAAAAGATGAATTAAATATTTCAATTCAAAGAGAAAATATAAATATTACAGGAGAAAACTATAAACTGCCTCTTTGTTATTCCTTCAAAATAAAAGCACACAGTCATGTCATTGTAAACACTTGTGACCCACTTAAAAAATGACAAAACAACAAAGTAATGAACTATTAAAGCTATTAAACCCCATCTTTGGGACTACAAAGGCCATAAACTGAATAACAAACCAAAGCGTCTTCTTTTCATCTATAAATAAACACGACTTTAAACAAAAATGACAAAGCCAGCATCAGCGTTTCCAGCACTTAAACCCCAAAAAAACCCTGTGAGCTGCATGTCAAAACATGTGTGTCAAACTCAAGGCTCGGGGGCCAAATCTGGCTCTTTAGAGCATCAAATTCAGCCCGCTTGAAAAAGTAAAAGTGGTAGAAAAAAAACATGAAATGTTTTGTAAATGAGCAACTAATTCAGTTGTAGATACAGTATCTCAGCCCCTCCAAATAATAAAATACAACAACAATCCACAATATTTATACTTATATCACATGATGGCCGTAAATTTTCATCTCTCGCTTTTCCCAAAATCTGGCAAATTTTACACAAATAGTTCCACAAAATGTTTCCAAATTCACCAAATCAGAAAAATTAACGTGAGGATCCTGCAGGGCCTGATATACTCACATAGTTTACCACTTATAAATCATTTATCAGTCCCTCCAGGATTTTGCTGTAATTTCTGTGATTGTTGCCACCTAAAATGCCTGATTTTGCAGCGTTCTTTAAAAAAAAAATGCGGCAAAAGTTGCAGCGTTCATGTTTGTGAGACACGTTTGCCGCTATTTTGCACGAAAGAGTCAGTTTGGCTGTTGTGACACAGTCTGTAACCAGATTAAATTGTGATTCCGGTCCCACCGGGGGGGACTCCTGGCGGCTTCAGAAGTTGATGTGGCGTACACAAGGAGGACGTTGTGAAGCCGAATCAACTGGAATCTGCATTAATAGTTGCGATCGCAACGTCCTAAGTGCAAACTAGAGCACATTAATGTTGAGTTTACTCTTTATCCCACAAAAAAAACGGTCAAACTGGTCTGTATTTTTGCCCCTGAACTAAAATGAGTTTGACATAGAGAGGGTGACAGGACGTGTGAATAAACAACAACAACATGGCTTCCATTCTCATCACTACAGGTGTGAGTCGACATTAAACAACTGAATCTTTCTCCAAACAACTGCTTCCCTCTGTGAGGCCATGTGTAAGAATGTGTGTCAGACTATTGTGTGTGTTTGTTGTGTTGAGCACAACCTGTGAGTCTGAGAAACGTCTCCAGATGCAGCGCCAGGTATTTGGAGCCAAAGTTACGTCCAAAATGTCTTCCCCTCGAGGACGAAACAATAATTCTTCTGGCAGAATCTTTAAAAAACACTACGAGAGGACCTGTTGTGCAAAGGCTGAGGAGTTAATCATGTGACGTTGGAGCGTGAGAACATTGGACCGTTCACGCGGTTTGACCTTTTGCTTTGTGGCGCCCAAGTTGAGAACACTTGAATCTAACGTCTGTTGCGTTTACCGCCCTCAGCTTCTAGAGAGTTTATTATGTTTACAAGTTACACTCTCACCACAAGCTTAGGTCGTGTAGAGGCGGTACCAACATGTGGAACCAGGCTGTACACACGTGTTTCTAAATGACGTCAACTTCACAGTAGACGTGAAGTCTTCATTTGCCCATTATTGTGAATTGTCCCCACGCTTCAACACTCAAAAGCAGATGTAGGCAACTGGTGGTCCGGGGGCCACATGCAGCCCTCGGTGTAATTTTGTGTGGGCTCCGAAGTAAACGCACAGAATTACTTCAAAAAAAAAAAAAAAAGAAAACAGAAAATGATGAAAATTGGAGTAAAACACAAAAATATACAAAACAACAACAATTCTAGCTGCTGCACAGCAAGAGTTGGGGCCAGACAATTTTAGGCAAAACAATGACAGCAGCTGCTAGCGTTTAAAGGCAGATTTCAAGACAGAAATCCAAAAATACACAACATGCATCTACAGCGTGGGTCAGTCCAGTGTTAGAATTCTGGCAAAGTTCATTTTCATTTTTTATTAAAAATTCATATGTTCAGGTTTTATTTATTCAGACAAATGTTTTCAGGAATTTTTTTCAAGTTTCAAGTTGGCCACGCCCAGAAAGAACAGCGATCAGCAGATGCCTCTGAGGAAAGCTGACAGCTGAAACATGTCAGGAGATCAAAGTAAATTCCCTGAAAAAAAGTTGTTTGAATAAATCAAATCTTACGGTATTAGTCCGAGGGTTCCCAAACTGAAGGGCGCGCCCCCTAGGGAGGGGCGTGATGTGGGGGTCATTGAGCATGAGATATAGTAAAAAAAAAGTAGTTCTTTGCCCTCAAAGAACTTTCAAATGTTTTAATATATGCAAGTTGCACATTTGATCTTATTTTTATGAGTTCTGAAGAAGACAAATCACAATTTTGACCTTTTCCAACATGTTTTACCCATTTTCATCTAAAAAAAAAAAAAAAAAAAACAGTAGCAATAATCATCATGAAAAGGTCCAACACAGGCAATGTTTTTCATTTTAATGAATACATCATCTACTAGGGCAAAAAATTACAAAAATACAGAAACTCCCAAAAATGAAAATCTTAAAAAGAAAAAAATAGGAAAAGCTAAAAGGAAAAAGATCACTGAATAAATAAATAAATAAATAAATAAATAGACAAACAACAGAAATGTTTGGAAGTCACTTTGACAAACACAAGAAATCACAGTAAGAATGAAGTAAAAACACTTCTTTTCATTCGTCTACTGGACTCCACATCCCACAATGCAATGCTGCAAACATTTACAATAATGTCAATAAGAGAGCATTTACAGCAGAGATCAAACAAACTTTTGAGCGGCATTTTCAATGGTTTACATCTTTTTTTCAAGCTTTTGATTGTGATTACCTCCTGAGTAAAACATCACTTTTGTGTTAAACGCTGATCTTTTGTTTGAATCTCTACTGACACGTTTAAAGTGAGCAGTAATGTCTACGCTGGTAGAACCAAAGCTGGATCAGACGAGAACACTAACCTCCCATTCCTGTAAACGTCTTCTCACTCTGGAAACCACAGTTGAACAAATTACCACTGGTGTTAAGTGTTAATTTCCCAACGAAGTGGAGCTGGAAACTCAGACATAAATAAAGGTGTGCTCCGTTAAACAATCAATGCTGTGATTATTTTAATAGTAAGCATATATTTTCTACCCTGTGATGCCAACAGACACTCAAAGATGCCAACTTTAGACACAACTACAAGTATTTGTAGAGAAATGCCAGTTAGGTCATGTGACTGTGGAAACAAAGGTCCCTCCATTAGAGGCCTCTGAGTTTTCTTTACTTTTAGGAGACCAAACTCCTTCTCTGAGCTGATACGTTATCAGAAACCACCAACAAATAAAGCAAAGAACTCATTAAGTAGTCACGACATCACCAGTCGTGTCATAAACGTTCAATGCAATCAGCTCAGAGATGAGGCTCTGCAGTCCTGGTGGAAATCCAACAGGAATGTGCTTAAAATACATGTGGGAGTTTGGAAAAAATGGCAAAAAAGCAACGCTAACGGAGCGAAGCGAGCGTCTGGTGAGGAATCAATCAGAAACGAAAACGAGGACGTCTGAACAGCTGCGCTAAATGTGTGCGTTTGCACCAGTGTTGTGTTAAAGTGTGTGTTTGGAGCACTTTGTACTGATCAGTCCCTCCAGGATTTCACGGACAATTTCTGCGATTGTTGCGGCCAAAAACGCCTGATTTTGCAGCAGCTTTAAAAAACCACTGCTGTAAACGTTGCAGCATTTTGAGTCTTTATTATTTTCTATAACTTTGCCTAAACTGGTCAATTTGCCTTTGAATTATTTCATAACAATGCAGAAAACAGCTCAGATTCACAAATAATTAACAAGATATGGATTATTTCCTTCACATTTTAAAAGTTTCCAGCACAGAGAATATTATGATCAGTTTGTTTAGGTTTTTGAAACAAAAACAAACCCTCACATGCTGCATGAGAAATAAAAAAACATCTTAATCTCAGTCGTCACACAGAATCACAATAAAACGAAGCAGAGGTGAAGCTCCTCCTCCTCTGCTCTCCCACGGCTGAGGGACCAGGGTCGTCATGGTAACCACGCCGCGCTGTGTCACGCTTTTATCCGCTTGTCTTTTATGTTGTGAATGTCACGCTTCCAAAACGCTGTGACAGACGTAGCTTCAGATTTAAAGCAGTCGCACATGTGGGTCAGCGTCCTAAGGACTGTTTTTGAACAATTTCAGCCCATTTTTGCTTATTTTTACCCTTTTTCTGCAACTACACCAAACTTTTAATATTTTAAGCTAATTTCATCACTTTTTTTTGGCTTTGGATGTATTTTTGCTACATTACTCCCATTTCTGACACTTCTACATCAAATTTCAATGTCTTTTCTGCACATTTTTTCCACTTTCCAAATATTTTCAGCATTTATAAACCCTTTCCACCTACTTTTCCACACATATGTTGTTCCATCATTGTCACTTTTAACCTCTTTTCACCATATTTCATATTTTTTTTTGCCAATTTAAACACATTTATAATTTTTCATACCCATTATTTGCCAGTTTAAACCAATTGTTACAATATTGACACTTTTTTTTTTAAACCATTTCACCTCATTTTCCACCATTTTTGGTCACTTTGAACCATTTTATTAGTGATTAAAACCATGATTTCCATCTTTAAGATGACTATAATAATAATAATAATAAACGTTCCTGGATAACAGTGGATATTATTCAGATGAATAAATAAATGTGGTTATCACAGATTCATAGAACAATAGACCATCATTTTACTGACTTTATGGATGGACCCCAAAAATCTCTCCCCTTTATTCCCCCTTATAGATGGTCCTGTCTCCACATGACTGTTCTTCAATGTTCATGTTCAGCTACAGTGGGGGTCCCCGCTCTCTGGGACCTTTATTTTGGGGGTCGCGGGGCTAAAAAGGTTGACAACCACTGTTTTAAGGACTCTGATCTGGAAAAACCACAAAAGGACGGAAGTACCCGCAGGTTTTTCACAACCCAGAGACCTGCTGCACTAACCTCTTAATGGAGAATGTCGGTAAAAAAATAAAAGTGCAGAAAGTCAATAAAATCACCAGCAGGAGATTACATCAGTGTGTGTGTGTGTGTGTGTGTGTGTGTTCAACATCTTTACCAGTATATGTTTCAGTTCCAACCACATCCCAAAAGGTTACTTAAGACTAACTAAGCTTTAAGATGTGTGTGTGTGTGTCCTACATTATAAATGAACCCTGAAGAACAGGCTGATGTCATCTGCATAACGGAGCAGAATAGAGAGATGAACAACATCAGGTCCAATGGCTGCAGGAAAAAATGCTCGTGGATTTTTTTGGGAGGAAAAAAAAAAGGAAAAGAATTCCTCACATATTGAATGAGTTAGTTGTTGGCGAGCAGAGACAATAAATGAAAAACATCAGTTTTTAGTCCTTAAAGTAGGTCCTTATGGCCTTTTTTTGTTATCAACTTTCTGTAACGGATGTTTCACACTTGTTTTTATTGTGAAAGATTCATCCATTAGAAGTCATTAATTAAATTCAGTTTAATTTAAATTAATTGTATGTATTTATATATTATATTTATCTTACTCATTTTTAAAAAAATTTAATCTTATTTATTTAATTAAAATTATTTATTTTACTGCCTTTAAAAAAATAACATTTAAAGATTCAGCCAGGTTCAAGAAATATTAACTTAATGTATTTAAATTCAATCAAATTTAATTTAATTTGCCTTTCTTGAACTTGCCTGAATCCTTAAGGTAATAAAACTAATGCAACATTAAAAAAAAAGTAGTTTCCTCTTCACTAATCGACCATCAAACTGACCCATGGAGAATATTACAATAAAAATCATAGTTTATTAACGTGTGGATGTTGGTGAAGGATGTCACTAATAATTCAGAATGCTACAGCTACAATGCTAACAGGTACTAACAGGACAGAGCATATTTCTACAGTATAGAATAGAGTTAGCATGTTAGCATACAAAGCTCTACATGATCTAGCTCCTGTGTATCTTAGTGTCCTATCATCCAGGTAGATCACTCCACTCTCAGTCTGATGGTTTTCTGGAAGTTCCTAAAGTATCTAGAAGTAGAACATGAGACAGAGCGTTCAGCTACCGGTTCCCCTTTGGAACCAGCTCCAGTCTTAGTACGGGAGGATGCTACTCTCTCCACCTTTAAAAATAAACTCAGAACCTACTTATTGACTAAAGCGTATACTGTATAATAGCTTTAAGCTAACCACTAGGAACAAAGCCCTAAACCTAAGATTATATTCAAACATGATCCACCATCTACACACATAGCTCTAATGGGCTGTGATTGGATGATGTCGTCAGACACAGTTGTACCAGGTTGTAGACAAGCCCCCACTTCTGTCCCTCGTTGTATAACCATCACACTGCTCACACACCATCTACACTGATGTCCACCACATACTGTAGATCATTACATGTGACCAGTAGAAGATGGAACCTCGTCTGTAGTGGTAACATCTCAGAACATGGAGGATGTTTAATATTAATATTAACATAACCACTAGGAACGAGTGTATCAGGTTGTTCTGCAGTCTGTGTCTTCTCCTCTTCCTCTGAGGGTTCTCCTTTCTGTTTCAGGTGTCGTGATGCTGGAGCTGGTGGTTCCTGAACAATGGTTCACAGCTCAACTAGTCTAGAACATTCTGATGGTCTATCTATGGTCTATCCTTCTATTCTATTTGTCCTTCTGTTCACTAACCCCAACCAGTCACAGCAGATGTTCTCCACCTCTGAACCTGGTTCTAATGGAGATTTCTTCCTATGAAATAGAGTTTTTTCTTCCCACTGTCACTAAATGACTGTTTATAAGGATCTTGTTGGGTTCTTTCTTTCTTACTATGGACTTTATATTTTGTTAAAGCGCTTTGAGATGATTTTGTTGTAATTTTCTCAATATAAATAAAGTTGAATTGAAGCAACAATGTTTACTGTTTTCAGAAGAAAAGAAACACTTTAAGGCCACAAAACAAACCCAAACCGTGTGTGTGTGTGTGTGTGTGTGTCTCACCTGCCAAACACAACCCAAAGATAGTGAGAAGAACCAGGATGTAGAGGGAAACGATGGCGTACTTGATCGCAGAGAGCGAGTTCAGGTGACCGCAGCAATGATCCTGCTTCCTGCGGCGCTTTGACGACACTGTAACAGAAATAAATGTTTTAAAAATAATTAAAAAGTCAAATAACGTAGAAAATTCAGCCTCATAAACTTTAGACAAATACACACCAGTTTGATCTCAAGTGGCTCACACATTTTAGGTGTGAAAAGAACAATTCCTACATTAACGTGCCCTCGTTTACACTTCTTGGTAAAAATTACACCAAAAACACACAATGACTCAAAGACAAAAGCCTGTATTAATGCACTGATTGGTTATTAATCTAAATGCTAACATGATATTGATCATGTGACCCTCAGATCAGATACAATCACATGTTTATGGCCCCCACTGTATTAGAGTTGCCCATAAAGGGCCGGATTTGGCCCCCGGGCCTTGAGTTTGACACATGTGCTTTAGACCAGTGGTTCTCAAACTATTTTGGCCCATGTACCTAGAACATTCTGATCAAGATCATTTCTATCATCATTTTGTGGTTGTTTGTCTGTTTTCTTTTTATCATTCAGTATATTTTTCTCTTATTTTGTGTGTTTTTGTTGTCGTCGTTGTGTGTTGTTGATATTATCTTTATTATCTATATTATTTTTTTTGTGTCGTTTTGTATGTTTCTCTGTTATTTTGTGTATTTTGCAGTAATCTTGTGTATTTTTCTGACATTTAGTGTGTCTTTGTTGTAGTTTTGTGTTATGTATTTTTCTTTCTTAGTGTTTTTGGTGTGATTTTGTTGTTGTTGTTTGTCTTTTATTTTTATTATTCAGTATATTTTTTCTCTTATTTTGTGTGTTTTTATTGGCGTTTTGTGAGTTGCTGGTAATATTTAATGTGATTATCATTTTTAACTAAAAATAAGCATTATAAAACACATATCTTTAATGCTTTCATTTGGTCATTTTCCTCTCTCTCCTACGTACCCCCTGTAGTGCCAGCGTACCCCTATTTGAGAAACACTGCTTTAGACTGATCATCTAACGTGATTTAATGGTTTCAGATCGCTTTAAAAAACAGGAAATGTCCTTTGTTTACCTTTCTTTCAGCTAGATTGGATTTAAATGCAATACTTGATGTTATGAACATTTGTTTTGAATGTCAAACTGACACCATTGTGTGGATGTGACCAAGACATCAGGGTTTAAATGTTGACATAGGAGCGACACAGACGTTTAAAGAAAAGGTTTGAACCTCGTGTATGAACTGAACCGTGGTGGCGTTAGTTTTAGTACGACTTCAACGTGGCCCCCAAACAGTCTGCTCTCATTTACAGCGTGACCATCAATCAGTGAACGCTATGGTGGATTGTTGTGGGCGCAGAACCCACAATGTTCTGGTGTAGGGCAAACACAGCTGGCTCAGTGTGTGTGTGTGTGTGTGTGTGTGTGTGTGTGTGTGTGTGTGTCTCACTGGTTTGGAATGCTCGCTCCTCTCCATCATGAACTTGGTTTTAAAATTCACTTTGAGACAAAACAAGTGTGCAGTAGCTAGCCTACATGAGCTAATGCAGCTAGCTGCTAACATTAGCATTAGCATAAACATGTGTTGTTTCTACTGCCTGACCCAAAACTGTAAAACTTATTTTACTGTATTTATTTGACTCACATTAAAAACTAGGAAGTTGTAATAAGCTTGTTTTAACACAATGCAGCCAGAATTAAAAAAAAAAAAGAAAAAGAAAGTATTTACGTTAAGCTAAGCTAAGCTAATTTCTAAGATTTTTCAGTGAAAACACCAGAAATGTGTTGGGAAGTTATTTTGGCAGATATTTTTGGGGAAAACACAAGAAATCACAGAAAGAATGAAGTAAAAGGATCAGTCTACGGCGGGGGTTCTCAACCTTGGGGTCAGGACCCCATTTGGGGTTGTGAGACACTGGAAGGGGGTCGCCAGATGCCTTCAAGAAACTAAGAATATTTTCTGAACAATTCAAGCAGATTTTAGCTAAATTTTTTACCTTTTTCTTTAACTACTCCAAACTCAGCATATTTTAACTTATTTTCATCACTTTTTCTTGCCATATTTTTGCTCCTTTTAATGCATTTTTGCTACATTTCTCCCATTTCTGACACTTTTCCACCACTTTCAAGATATTTTCAGCACTTGTAAACTTTTTCTACCACTTTTCCACCTAATGTCACATATGTTGACCCATTATTGTCACTTTTTACCTCTTTTCACCATATTTCATGCTTATTTCTGCCAATTTAACCACATTCACAATGTGTCATGCCCATTAATTGCCAGTTTAAACTCATTGTTCCTATTTTTGAATGAGATGATTTTTGATTAACTGATCTATGAGGCCTGCATTATGTCTTTATCTGATTTTTTTGTAAAATGAAGTCAAAACTTAAGGTTTCAGGAACCCAATATTATAAGATATTCTGAGCATTTCTTTCCTGTGGGCATTGATAGAATACAAAAACACTGGATCTCTCAGTTTGACAACCATAAACCCTTTTGAAATATCAAAACAGAACTAAAGAATGTTTTATTACTATTATGTGAAGTTTAGTAACTTCCAGCTGTTTGGATAGAGAGACTTAAACAGGCAGATTGTTTTGAGAGTGAAGAGTAAAACAGAGAAACAAGTTCCTGATCTGGATCCTTTCATTCCAGCTAAGATGAGTCAGTCACTGGCAATGTTTGTGAGAACTGATGTTATTGGAAAACTTGGTTTAAACTTCTCAAATTAACAACACCTAATGTCTGTGTGTCATGAACTTCATTAAAAAACGCTTCTGGTGGAAACTACACAAGATAATGTGTGTTGCTCATACATGTTGATTTACTACACATTTGTCAAACTCAAGGCCCGGGGGCCAAATCCGGCCCTTTAGAGCATCTAATTCGGCCCGCAGGAGAAAGGAAAAATGACAGAGAAAACATGAATCATTAATTCAGTTGTACATATCTCAGTTCATCCAAATGCATGAATTCAATAAAACTCAACAATATGTGAAGGTATTTGAAGTTTTCCCATGCTTATCACATGATTGCAGTCAACTTTACATAGAAATTGATTAAAGAACTCTCAATTTTCCCCAAATGCTGCAATTTTCCTCAAAATATTCCACAATTTTTCATCAGAATCAGAAGTATTTTATTTACCCCAGGGGGGAAATCACTTTCATTACAGAGGCTCAAGAAATATTACAAATAAAAAGAAATCAACATTAATCAAAGAAAGAAAAATGTACATAATTAAGTGGAAAAAAAAAAATCATAATTATCAAACTAAATAAAAAAATACCAAAATTAAAAGGAAATGTAAGTAAAGATCCTGCAGGGATGTAAATCTGTCATTTATTGCTTGGATATTGTTGGTGCCTTACATACTTTATATATTAATTATATGTGTAGGTACAAACTTCTCTCCGCCCACTTACACTCAAACTGCTCCATATTTGGAACTAGGGCCATTTGTGATATTTTTAGTTATTATCTTCCACAATTTCAACACAGAATCTAAAAAATCCAAATATCTGCTTTCATTCCCACATTAAAGTCCCTTTTAGCGCAACAAAAAGAGCATCAAACAGTGACAGCATTGGGTTTGAATACGTACCTTCATCACACAGGTTGAGTTTGGACAGGTTGTGTCCGTCGTAGGCGTCCTCGTACATGGAGACGCTCTCCCTCTCGTCGTGCGTGCTCAGATACATGGCTTTGTTCTCCATCTGCTTCTGTGTGAACAAACATATGATCACATATTAAACAAAGCTCACAATTTATTCTGATATTTTACCAATTTATGTCACGCCCATGACTCCACGACGAGAGCAAACCGCTCATCACGAGCTAACGACCAACTCAAGAACAAGGATTTCACACGTTGTAGAACGTAAATTAAATGTTTTAGTGCAAGAGGAGAGTCAAATATTTGTTGTAAAGTTGCACATGCTCAAATAAACAGCAACTTTTTGCAACATTTAGCAACAAACCACATTTAAAAAACATAAGTGAATTTTTTTATGTTAATTTTGGCCAAATTTACAGCAATATTTGTGAAATTTATGATGAGAATGTTAAATCTAAATGGCATATCTAAATATTAAACCTAAATCCAAATGTTTAATCTAAATGTTAAAACAAAATGTTGTATCAAAATATTAAATATTAAATTTAAATCTAAATGTTACACTTAAATCTACATATAAATCTAAATCTAAAATGTTAAATCTAAATGTCACGAGTGAAACTAAATATTTAGCTAAGATGCAAATTCACCGGAAGTACCAAAATAAAAGCTCATGAATGCGAATAAGTGGCATTTGTGGTCTTTTTTGAACATTTAGATTTAATATTGACATATTTTTAAGTGGGAAAAAAAATGTCACAAATATTGCTGTAAAGAATCACCTGATTCCTGTTTCTAATGAATGCGTTCACACACGCACACGCACACACACACACACACACACACACACACACCCCCGCACACCAATATTTGTGGTGATTAGGCCGCCTCCCCCTTTCCCGTGAGCTACTGTCGCCTGTGTTTACACTGTGGGATGAAACCTAAGCACCAACAGAAGGACATCATACAAACTGTGAATATTAATAACAGGAGCCAATTCTAACTTTGTCCTCTTTATGTGAAACTGATGTGAAACATCTGTAATCTGATGATCTAAACAAGTCCTCCACAACATCTGATGCTAATGACACGGTGCAGGGGTACCAAATACAACATGTGGGGTCACTGGGTAGCAGCCTTTGGGCAAAGAACAGAGGGTTTCCATGTTGCACACGCACAGGAACATACAGTAGGTGATGACCTGCAGTTGATGAATTAATGGAGGAATTTTCATGATTTTAGGAAGAAACCAACGTACAAACTTAATACATTTAAAAATACCATTTTAGGACTTTGGTCAATAACATGAAGTCTTGTGTATGAAAACTGCAGATTAAATAGAATAATTAAGGCATTCTGTGCATGTAATTGTATTGGAATGAAAGTTAGTTCGTTAGTTTGCTAACAAACTAACATTTGACAATTTGAAAAAATTGGCAAAAATAACGATTTGTAGACAAGTTTGTTCTTTATACTAATTAAATTAAAAGTGATACGGCAGAAATAACAGAAGACTGACCTTGACCTTAAATATGACCTTGAGCAAAGGTCAAGGTCACACATTGAAAGGAAATGTTGTTCAATGGTACCAGTCTGAGCACTGTGTTTCAATGTGTGGCCAAGTTATAGAGAAAAAAGGTTTTTTTGTGACGTCATGAACTTTGACCCCTACTGATCTTTTTACTGGTAGGTTGTACAGCTTTGGTCCAATTACATAAATACTCTACTTAAGATGAGCTTTTCATAAATATAAGCATCAAACTTGGACAATAAATATTTGTAGAAATATGAAACATTTCGGTTTTTGACACTTGATGCGACCTTGACATTTTGGCTCCAAAAATAGTTTCAGGACAAAGGAGTTACAAAAGGAAAATAATAAGAAATCCTATGATAACAATGTATTTGGCAATTTTCAATTCAAATCTCACAATTTATTCTGATATTTTAATAATTTATGTCACGCCCATGACTCCAAGACGAGAGCAAACCGCTCATCACAAGCTAACGACCAACTCAAGAACAAGGATTTCACGTGTTGGAGAAAATCTAAATCTAAATGTTAAAATGATATGTTAAATATTAAATCTAAATGTTACATGTTTTTGTATTTGGCAATTTTAAATTGCCAAATACAAAAATATAGATGCAAATATGAGAGAAAAATCATTCAAAACAACAACAAAATACATGAAATGACTCCAAAAACACAAATGCCAACAAAAATACACAAATTCACTCCCAAAACACTCAACACAACAACAAAAACAAACAAATATAGAAATACAAAATGACTCCAAAAACACATAAAATTATTAGAAAAATATTATTGTATTAATGATCAGATGAATCATATTTCTAAATGCTGACACAGTCAAGCTGTGATAAACGTCGCTCATCTCTGCTCTAAACCCAACCTGGCAACACAGCTCCTCCCTCGGCTGCTTTGTTTTGAAACTTTTCTTGCATAAAATCACGTTTCTTTTATTATTTACTTATTTAATTTAATACAGGCCTGTTATTTATTCACTACATCATCATCCTAGTATTACTAATTTAATTATTTCATTTTAAAGCCTCTGAATTCACTAATGTTGTACGTATCATTTTGATTTGGTTGTAAATAAATCACCAGCCCAGATGTGGAAGAAGAAGTGAAAGATGAATCAGGTTCAGGGTCTAGATTTCATTGATCTAATCTCTAGATTTATTAGTTACTGCTGTGAAAAAGCCAAAGATCTGTTGGTTTAGAGTTAGAAATGTGACAGATTTACTTCTTCATCTGCACATCAGACCATTACTAAATAATATCACCACATTCTTCTGCTGTTTGCATTCTTTAAATATCTTTTTTTCAGATGGTGAGAACATTTTGGTGCTGTCATTTGTTTTCCCACCAGTGTCTGAGAGGTTCTCAGAGGTTCTCAGAGGTTCTCAGAGGCTCTGAGAGGTTCTCAGAGGTTCTCAGAGGTTCTCAGAGGTTCTCAGAGGTTCTCAGAGGTTCTTCAGGGACTGATGAAAAGTCTTATTTCACCAGACTCGTAATTACCCAATAAGTCGTGGTTCTCAGAGGTCTGGATGTTTGCTAGGCTATCCTAGCAGCGCTAATAGTCATCCCTAGCTGCCGTCTGAATGTCAACCTGACCCTTAGACCTCTGCTTTAATGAGAAAGTCCTGACTAAGCGCTTTTTAACCACTCTCTCAAACACACACATAGCTCTGCTGAGGAGACCCCTGGGACGTGAACTTTATCCTCTGGTATCTTCAAACCTCTTAGAGGTGTCGGTCAAACACGATGTTGAAACGCTCTACCAGGGCCACTAAACTTTGACCAGTTGCTCTTTAAAAAAATCTGATTTTTGTCGATTCTTTAACCCTTTTTTTTTTGCCACTTTTTCATCTAAATAAGCTAATTTGACCCATTAAATAACACTTGTTTTCTTTTTTGCTTTCATTTTGCCTCTTTTTGTTTTACATTTTTACCCTTTTTCACTATTATTTGTCACATTTAAGCTACCTTCATCATTACATACCACCTGTTTCCTCTTTTTTTGTCATTTTTTTTGCCACTCTCGACTGTTTTTGGCCCATTTTAGTCACTTTTCATTCTTTTCTTGCCACTTTTGAACCATTTTTACCCACTTGTAACTCATTTTTGGCCACTTTACAACTGTTAACTCTTTTTTTACTCCCTCGGAACGGCGGCTTTGTTAAATGTCTGTCTGTGATTGGCTTGATAACCATTCAATCAATCTAACTGGACCAATACGTCTGTTACGTATGTTTATAAAAGAGCGGGTGTCGCATCCCCCATGGGTGAGACGGGCCTGAGTTAAAGAATAAAAGAGGGAAAAGTTCATTTAAGTCTGCATTGTCTTTGTTCTTACGCTCATTAATCGTCTACAGCACTAAACTTCTGTGTGGAATCCTTTTAAAACTCTCATCATAAATACTACACATACACTGGGCAACGATCCCATGCTATTGCTCAATCATCCATGTGCAACATTAACCACATTTTCTTCTCCCTTCAATGAAAGCAGATATTTTACCCACGACTGATGCAGGATAAAAAAAGAAAGAAGAAAAATCTACAAATGACATCAATTAATGTGCATTTCCTGTGTTTTTCAGCCTGTACAGCATTGGTTTTTATCTGTGGCCCATTGACTAATGTGGTTTTCTGTAATTGTAATAATGGGAGTTGAGCAGACCACCCTGAAGGATCACAGTTGGATCATTTTTTACTTGTTTTTCTGATGCTTAAAGCTCAATAACGGTTATTAACCTTATAATACTCAGGTTAAATATGAGTTAAACCAACAACAGGTTTCACTTAACCTCAAGTTGAATTAATCAAGCCTGGATTCTGCAGCGTTTACTCACTGTCAGGTTAAAACCCAGTCTTATACGCTACAGACCAGGGGTGTCAAACTACGGACCAGTTTCATCGCAAATTTTAGGCTGAAAATGAGCAATTTCAACATTATTCTGCCAAATAAATATATGTAAAGTAATGGAAGTTAGAAACAACATCCAATCTGTAAACTTCTCCAAGTTTGTGAGCAAATTTTATTCAATTTGGGAAAAACTTGCGGAATAATTTTATTATAAAAAGGCAGGATTTATTTTTCAACAATTTGCTATTATTATAAACTGTGTTCCCTGGAAAATATTGTGGATAATCATTGGATTTATGTATTTGGAAGGGCTGACATATCAACAAGTGAATTACTTGGCATTTTTACACAATTTTATCCTGCGTGCCAAAGTTGGTGCTCTAAAAGGCCAGATTTGGCCCCCGGGCCTTGAGTTTGACACAAGTACCATTGGACCATCGGTACTCAAGAACCGGAGCGTGGACCGGTACAGGTTCGTGGACCATTTGGTACAGGGCCACAAATAAAGAATGGAATTATGTAATTTTATTTTGAAAAATGGCTTATTTTATCTTCCACTTACTGTTGTGGTCAACAACAACAAAATTAACCACGTGGATTCTCATATTTATGATGGTTCTCAGTCATCCAGGTCAAGTCAAAAACACTTTAGTTCAGGGGCCAAATACGGACCAGTTTGACCTCAAGTAGGGCCACAGATTTTATGCACTTCTACTTGTATATAAAACAGTAAATGTGCAATAAGTGACAGATATCACTCCCAACAGGATCTACACCTAAAATTTCCTTGATTTTGGGACAAATTTCTATTTAATTAGGTAAAATTTGTTTGTATTAATGTAAGGAAAATTGAAAGTTTTTTTAATTTAACATTAAAAATAACTGCAAACTGTGAGGCCCTGCAAATATTAATGTTTTCTGTCATGTTTATTTTCTCCTGCGGGCCAAAGTTGAGGCTCCAAAGGGCCAGATTTGGCCCCCGGGCCTTGATTTTGGCACAAGTATTCTAAAGCTTGTCAATGCATAACTGAAGCCTTAAGTCTTCATAAAGGATGACAGGTGACACACAATAAAAAGTCGTTTTTAGTTGAAAAAACAAAACATATTTTGTTTCTGTTGTGTAGGATTTAAAGCAGAGGGAGAACATGCAAACTCCTCCTAAAGATGATTCCAGTCTGTAATCATTATAATAAATTAAATTAAATATTATTTATGAGGATACTATCTCACCAAAACACTACAACACCGAGTCGAGTCACAGCCAAAACAGGAACATGAAACTTCAAAATAAAAGCTTTTTTTCTTCTTCTTCATTTCTCACCTCGTCTGTTGACAAAGTGCAGATGAATTCACAGATGTCCGTTCTTCATGATGTTCCCTCATCAAAGTTAGAAAACTTTCTCCTCGCAGCTGAAACAGCAGTAGAGTGCAGCGCGTGCATGAGTGGAGGTTCCTGCAGCGTGCGCGGCCCCGTGAGCCCCGCACATGGAGATGAAGAGGAAGAAACGCTGAGTGACTAAGACACGCTGTGACATTTGGAGGAAATATATACTGTATGTCCTCACTCAGCAAAGTCACGTGACCCACAACAAACCTGCAGCTGACGTCTGTGCACGCGCAGCAGCTGCTCGTGCACGCGGAGCAGCAGCTGAAAAGGTGAGGATGAACTCACCTGTGGTACATTACCGCCCCCTGCTGGTAAAACACCAGAAACTCTGCATGTTTTTGAACAATTTCAGCCCATTTTTTCTTATTTTTACCTTTTTTCTACAACTTCCACCAAACTCACCATATTTTAACCTATTTTATCACTTTTTCTTGCCATATTTTTGCTCCTTTTAATGCATTTTTGTTATATTTTTCCCATTTCTGACACTTTTACATCACATTTTAATGTCTTTTCTGCACATTTTTTCCACTTTTCAGACATGTTCATCACTTATAAACCCTTTCTACCACTTTTACACCTAATGTCACATATGTTGACCATTATTGTCATTTTTTACCTCTTTTCACCAGATTTCTTGATTATTTTTTTTAACCACATTCACCATTATCATGCCCAGTATTTGCCAGTTTAAACTAATTATTCCTACTAATTATTCCAATATTGACACTTTTAACACTTTTTACCACTTTTTCTGTATGTGAAATAAAATGGGTTAAAAGTAATATTAAATGGTCAAAAAAAAAAAAAAAAAAAAAAAGTTGGTGAAATGTGATTTTAAAAACCACAGAAATTGGTTAAAAGTTGTAAATTAAATGGACAAAAACAGATGGAAAAAGTGGTAAAAAGGGTTCAAAGTGTCAATATTGCAACAATTAGTTTAAACTGGCAAATAATGGGCATGGTTAATGGTGAAAGTGGTTAAATTAGCAAAAATTAAAAAAATAAACATGAAATATGGTGAAAAGAGGTTAAAAATGACAATAATGGGTCAACATATGTGACATTAGGTGTAAAAGTGGTAGAAAGTGTTTATAAGTGTTCAGAAAAGGAATTGAAATGTGATGTAGAAGTGTTAGAAATGGGAGATATGTAGCAAAAATGTAATAAAATGAGCCAAAATATAGCAAGAAAAAGTGATGAAAATATGTTAAAATATGGTGAGTTTGGTAAATGGTTAAAAAAAAAAAAAAAAAAAGCAAAAATGTGCTCAAATTGTTAAAAATAAATATTTTTTTTAAAAAAAGTCTTAGTTTCTTGAAAGCATCTGGTGAAATGGGGTCCTGACCCCAAGGTTGAGAACCCCTGGTTTAAGGCATCAAGATAAGATGTACACGCCCCTTAATGGGCGGGGCCAAAGCTAAGAGGAAAAGAAGGCTCCAGACAGGTAAACACACGAGTCGCTCTTAAATTTGGGAAAAACACAAAGGAATCCTGCTGGAGGTAAAAACAAACTTCTTTACAAGGTAAAACACGTGATTACTAAGCATTAACTTAAGGTATTATGTTATATAGTTATTGTTTTTTTAGTAATAATACTTTTTTATGTCGTTGAGTGTAAATCACCTGGGCGTGCCTCTGTGTTCTCCTGCACACAGTGCGACATACCAAACTCTGTTTCATTTTTCATAATTAGATTGTTTCTATCTTTGTAATGCAGGTATGAATATTAATTAGACCCAAATATTATTTTAATGTGAATTACTTCTATTCGGCGTCATTTGAACGATAATTTACTCTGAACATAACCGTAAAATCCACAAAGAAAGCTCTGTAGATGAAATAATCTGTTTTATCTAAATTTGAACACAAATCAAAACGATTGTTTCTGAGGTTTTAAACTCTAAACGTGTTAAAAAATATAGAAAAGCTGCTGATTTAAGAGGCCAGATTAGACTTTGAAACCTTGTACTACCGCAGGAAACCACAAGGTGGCAGAATGACTTCTTTATGAGAAAATACTATTTTCCTTCTGTCAATCATTACATTCAGGACAACCAACTATTACTGAATTATATCTTTGTCTTAGTTTTCATTTTCAAACTCCAAATATTTAGTCAACAAATGCTATTCAAAGGAGAATTAGATTTTTGAGTATAAAAAACATTTAAAAATCTGTATTCGTCGGTGAAAAACATCTGCTGAAAGAAACCAAGAAACAAATCTGCTGCCTAAAATTATTTATTTCAAAATAAAAGCATATTTTTTCTATTTTTTATTTATTTTGGTAAGAAAAATGTGTGTAAAAGACAAAAAGCTGTTGAGGACTTGTTTTGGAGCTCACACTCGTCCAGACACGAAGTTCATTAAACGTGTGAAGGCATGTGTCGTTTTTTATGTCCTGTAACTATTAAAGCTGGTCCACAGAATGATTTTACACTTAAAAACAACACCTTGACTATTATTCACTTGTAGATATTTGTTACTGAATAGTTTGCACCAAAGTCATTTGAAAATATGACTTTATAAATAAACTTAACTTAGTTACACAATGTTTTTTGCAGTAATACGTGTGGTTGAATGTGTCGTAAATGAACAGAAATGTGATATTTTTCTATTATTTTTGACATGATTTTTCCTCGACATTCCCTTACGTACTCTTTAATCAGAAAAATATACAATTATAGGCAATAGTTAACTTAATTAATCCCATTGAGAATTGATGGTAAGGTTTTAAGTATAAGTTTTAATAGGTGTTAATGACCAGAAGCCCTTAAAATGTTTAATATGGAACAATTAGGTGAACTATGATATATATTTTTTTATTTTTATGCTTCAGAAGTACAGGAAGTAGTTTTGCAAGAATTTGTGGCATGTTTTATTTTACACATAACTATGCCTGTTTATTTATTTATATCTGATACCTAATAGAAACTATGATCAAATTTTGCAATTGTTTTAATTTATAAAATAAAGGTTACTCTTTCTTGGGATATAAAATAAAAAAAACTAAAGAAACTAGAATATTTACAATGCCTGAAGAAAATGTAAGTGAGGATGCAGGCGCTGGCCCATGTGGCACTGCATTAGCATAGCATTAGCTTGCTTTAGCATTAGCATCGTATTAGCCTAGCAATGGCATTAACCAAGCATTAGCACTAACCTAGCATTAGCATCAGCCTTGCATTAGCATTAACCAAGCAATAGCATTAACCTAGCAATAGCTGAACATTAGCATTAAGGTTGGTTGAAAAATGTTGAAATGGGTTGAAAACATTAAAAAAAAAAAAAAAAAAAAGTTGGAATTAGTTGAAGAATATTTGGAGATGAAGGGGTTAAAAGTTGAAAAAGCTGAATTTTTCAATAAAATGAATGGGAAAGAAAAAAATGTAATAAGTCAAAAAGTTTAAAAGTTACAGATTATAAAAGTACAAGCATACATCTTGAGGACTTTCTGAATTTTTTGATAGATTATTTATCAAAATCGAACAAACGGTGTAGGAGGAGTTAACGCAGACGGAAGAAAAAAGGAGTAACGATGTGCAGGAGGCATCCTCACTAAAAATAGAACTAACTATATAAACCGTCTCCAGATTCATGCTAACCCCAATGTGTGTAACATATACAATAATGCAAAAATGATTAGTGACATAATTCATAATGTTGACTGCAAAAATTTGCGCGCGTCGTTTAATGTTGTGAAGTCATGATAACATCAGATCGACGACCACTTTGTGCAACAGAAGAAGAACCAACCTAAAGTCCCAAAAGATTGGGATCATTTCACTGAAAACTTATACTATACAGAACTATACTACGAGAACTAACTAACTTTGTGCAGTCACTCAAAATATCTGTATATTATGTACATTATAATAAGTAATGTTGTTTCTTGTCGAATTAATTTGAGAAAAACTGTAGTGAAAAGTTTTGACCACAAATGCCACAATGACCTTGAAAACAGCAGAAAAAGTCTGACGTCTCGTTGGTGAAGAAGTTTGTGACTGAAGAAAGCAGCGCTGCCCACTCTGTTCTTTAACTTCTCTTCCCTGGAGCTCAATGAAAGCATCAAACTGGCAGCAGAAGGCGGGAGATGATCCAGTACAGCAGGTCACGAGGAGAATCTGCTCCGAGCGCTTCATCTGTTTGGCTGCAGTTTGAAACACAAGTTAATAAGTTTAATAAAACAGGGACTAAAATAAATCAGTGTGCAACCTCATCAGACACATTAGGTTTGTTTCCTTTCGCTAACAACGATATGTGTTCATTTAGTTCAGTCCATAATGCTTTCGTTCACCACAGAAGTATGTGTGGACTTATTTCGCTTAGAGCGTCGCACAAAACAATGAGAAAAACATGTTTTTAATAGTTTTTTGTTTTTAATCAGGAACTCGAAACAAGTTCAGAAATTTTAATGAGAAGTAAAATGTATCAGGAACAAAATTAGTTATGCATGATTTAGCCTAAAATGGATAAAAGATGAAAGATTTTTACTTTATTTTGATTACATAACTTGATTATTTGTTTTTTTTGGTGGAAAAACTGCAACAGACAATTAGTAAATTATTTAAAACACATGTTTTGATTCAGTTTAGACCAGGATTGTGTCTTTGGCTTCATGCACATGAAGCTGAAGCTGTCATTTTTTTTTTTGCTGTGTTCTCCTGTGTTCGTGTTTAAAGCTGCAGTATGTAAGTTGTTTTTTATTGCAACATTTGGTCAAACATCATATTGTAATCCAAAGTGTTCTGAGAGGATAAGTTACAGTTTCATTTATTCAGACAACTTTTTTTCAAGAAATTTACTTTGATCTCCTGACAGGTTTTGACTGTCAACTGCCAGTCTTCTTCAGAGGCATCTGCTGATTGCTTTGATGTGTCCTTGACTTCTGCGTAGTAATTTTAGCAATCTCAATAAATGAAACCATAACATAATCTTGCAAGAACAAGTAAAAGATAACCAACTTTAATTCAAGTAGAAATATAAAAAAAAAACAAGTTGAATGATTATCAAAGTGTCAAATAACATTTTTCCAAAAAAAGTTAAACTTTTGCTTCTACAACAGATTCTGATTCTGTTAAGTTCTTAAATTCCTTTTTAAAAAACGAAGATTAACACGGTCTGATGGTACGTTCTCTGACACCTAGTGACTGGGCGTTTATGTGCTATGCTAATGTTAGCGCAATGAAATTGTGTTTTTGTTAAAAACCATGATTTAAAAATAATCGATTTGGACATTTTTTGGGATCGATACGATAATCACGCTATGAAATATCGCAATATCTCGGCAAGCTGTGCGCGTTCACCAGGATATCGGTGAGTAGAGGGAGGGACTATGGTTGATTCTACATACTGCTGCTTAGAGCTTCATTTGGGCCGGATCCTACGGCACCTCCCAGATTTTGACCGTCACGTATTTTCTCGGCTCCAGAACCTCATTTAGATGTTTTGATTAAATGTTGAAGTTGTTTCTTTTATTGAGTTAAAATCACTGTAAATGTCATTGTAAACATAAAACTGAATGTAACAACTGATCACGAGTGAGGAAGAGAAGGAAAAGTCAGGCCACGCCCCCATGCTACATCTAAAGTGTGATTTTGAGCAAAAATTCTGTCTTGTCAGCGCTGAAGATGTTAGAAAATAGCAACAAAAAAAGACAGTTTTTTAAGAGTTTTTTAAGCCAATAAGTGAAGCTAAGCCTGAGGTAAAGGTTGTTTCTGTGGGAATCATAGAGCAGCAGCAGTTAGCGTAGCTAGTAGCAGCAGTTAGCGTAGCTAGTAGCAGCAGTTAGCGTAGCTAGTAGCAGCAGTTAGCGTAGCTAGTAGCAGCAGTTAGCGTAGCTAGTAGCAGCAGTTAGCGTTAAACGGGAATAAGTGGGTATGAAAATGGATGGATGTTCACGTGATATTATTGGTCCATTTAGTAACAAACAGCGCTCTAATAAAAATGTATGTAATAATAATAATAATAATAATAATAATAATATGTATTCTGTGTCGCAGAACAACACGAGGCGTTTGTTCTGCGACCTGATGATTTATAGATGAAACACTGCTGCAGCTTTAGATGGAGACCATTTAAACTTCTTATTTTTACATATGAACAGTGATTCCATGTAGAAACATCCATACAGAAAATATTCTGACCATTTTAACTTGAGGAAAGTTTTCCTTTACCCTCACCTCACCCCACTCTCCTCCTCTTCCTCTTTGCTCTGTCACAGTGCATGTGCCCCTCCTCCCTCAGCCCATCGCACTCTTCACCATTAGCAGTTTCAGATATTTGTAAAACCTGCTGAAAAGGTCACGTTAGCGGTTTAGCAGCTTGGGCCCCGTAGCGCTACAACTCTGGAGGATGGACCTGGGAAAGCAGCCAAATAACAGACAAACTTCTGTGAACTCCAAAGTTTGTTGAATCCAGCTTCGCTCGGCGGAGGAACCCATCAGGCGTGCTTCAGCGTTTGTCATAATGTCGAGTTAATCACTGGAAAATAGGCTTAAAGGGGAGGGACGTTTAATCCCCAGCGTCAAATACCAGGACGGAGCGACATTTGGCGACGTGGAGGTGTGCGTCGTCAGAGCAGGTGCTGACATTCTGACTTCCTGAGCTTCTGCTGAGGGACGACGACACGTTGACGCAGAAGCTGCTAGAAAAGTTACGTTGGACTCAAACGACCTCGGTTTAACGTTTCATCTGTCATTTTACAAACATTTTACGTTATTATTTCCACTGGAGATTCTTCAGATTCTCCCGTGGAGTCAAAGAAACCTCCCACATGTTGTGTAGGACGACAGAGAACAACTCTTATTTTTATAGTTAACATCTAACCAGCTCAACTGAAAACAATCTTTATTTAGTAACATTAAAGCATGTGTGCACTGTAAACTGAATAAGAATAAACAGGGTGTACACTACAGTATTTATTTTATTTTGAAAAATCCCCACTTTGGCTTGTGTTGCTCGATGTGCAGTTTGAGCTCAAACCACAACATTTTCACGTGAAAACGCAACAGTTTTGTCTGTTTGTTTACCAGGGTTCCCACGCATCCTAAAAAAGGCTTAAAAGGCATTAAATCCAGGAATCTACAAAATAGGCCTTAAATGTCATTAAAATGTCTCAAATCAATGTTTCAAAAGTTTTAAATTTTAACACATAAGTATGATTTTATGATTGTAATTAGTCTCACATCTGTTTTTTAGTTTTTTTAATGTATAAACAACATGGGAAATGTAAATTCAATGAATATTGCCAACAAAGATTTTTCTTAATGTTTGAATTTTTTGTATTTATGTTGTTTGATAGATTTCTGTCTACTTTTGTAGTCGTCTTGTGATTTTGGAGTGAATTTGATTATTTTAGTCTGTTTTTTGTGTGTATTTTACTGCTATTTTGTGTATTATTTGTGTGTACTTTGGGACCATAGTTGCACGTCTGCACTAGACACTAGAATAATTAATGAGGTGTTTTTTTCCCATAATTATGTTCACTGTGAACTTGGTCTTAAATTTAATTTCAAATGGCAATAAAATTCTTAAAAAGTCTTGAATTTAATTTGACTTAAAGCTGTAGGAACCCTGTTTAAAAACAGAACTTTATAAAAAAACGTGCTCCAGAGTTTTTGAAAATACCTCCGTCTCCGTGGAAACAGGGAACAGACACTTCCTGTTTCACGGGCGTGCGCACTGTTCATGTGCTGCAAAGTGTTGATTGACTTCACAGAGCTGGGTTTGTGTGTGCGCGCCAGTGTTTGTGTGTGACTTGCTTGCTCGAGCGTTTGTTTGTGCGTGAGAGACATTTTAAGTTCAGTTTAATCAGCTTAAGTAGAGTTTAAATGTGTTTTAAAAAATAAAATGTGATGAATCGATGAATCTACTGATCGATTAATGGATTATAAAAATAACGATGAGTTGCAGCTCTAAATGAATGTTTGTTTTTGTCACTGAGGCGCTGGTCACATGGACGAGGCCAAGCGGACGTCGTCCTGGTCGGTGGAGGACGTGTTGGACTGGGTCCAGACTCACTACCCCCACCACATGATGCTGCTCCATAAAGCCATCCTCAAACACTGCATATCAGGTAGAGTTCAGCTCATTCACCCTCTGAAAGCTCCTCACACAGGAAGTGATGTCGTGTCGTCCTCAGGCCGAGCTCTGCTCAGACTTCGAGCTCATCACCTGGAGCTGCTGGGGGTGGACGACGAAGATCAGCAGGAGGGAATCCTCCAGGATGTTCTGCTCCTCAGAGTTAGAGAGGAGATGGATGAGCTCAGTGACATCTGCTCAGGTGGGAAATGAATAACATCTGATAACGTTCTATAGGCTTAGAGCAGGGGTTCTCAACCTGTTCAGGTCACGAGCTCCAAAATAAAGGTCCCAGAGAGCGGGGACCCCCACTGTAGCTGAACATGGACATTGAAGAACAGTCATGTGGAGACAGGACCATCTATAAGGGGAATAAAGGGGAGAGATTTTTGGGGAAATAATAATAATAAAATGGGTTAAAAGTGACCAAAAATGGTGGAAAAGGTGGTGAAATGGATTTTAAAAACCAAAGAAATTGATTGAAAGTTGCAAATTAGAGACAAAAAAAAGTGGTAAAAAGCGTTCAAAGTGTCAATATTGGAACAATTAGTTTAAACTGGCAAATAACGGGCAAAATAAACATGAAATCTGGTGAAAAAGGTTAAAAGTGACAATAATTGGTCAACATATGCAACATTAGGTGGAACAGTGGTGGAAAGGCTTTATAAGTGCTGAACATGTCTGGAAAGTAGAAGAAATGTGCAGAAAATGCATTGAAATGTGATGTAAAAGTGTCAGAAATGGGAGAAATGTAGCAAAAATACATTAAAAAAAGCAAAAATATGGCAAGAAAATGTGATGAAAATAGGTTAAAATATGGGAAGTTTAGTGTAGTTGTAGAAAAAGGGTAAAAAAAAATATTAGGCCCCTCCCAGTGGGGTCTTGACCCCAAGGTTGACAACCCCTGGCTTAACTTATGATTTCCCTGCATGCTTTTATTTTGAAAGTGCCAAGAATCCAACAACAGATTCTGATTATTTCCTGTTGGTTTTTTTTAACTCCTGTTCTTTCCATTCAGAGTGTTTTTCTTCATGAGTAACTGAAAAAGTCGTCGCTACAAACGGAGTCAGGCTGACTCGTTTTATTTCCCATCAATCCAGTCGTCCGTGTGAAGGAGACAGAAATGTGGGAGTGGAAGAAAAATAAACAAGAGCAGAATCGATGAGGAATGAAGAGCAAGAAACTCATTTCCTGCATGAAATCAGAGCCTGTGCAGAAGGACCCAAATTTGTTTTATTTCACCTGCACAACAGTGGCTCAGTCTGAAAGTAAACAGTATCATAATGTGTTTTATTTTAGAGAGAAATATACTTTATGTACAAACAGCTGCTGCTTTAGATTTTACACTGGTTCTGTGTGTCAGTGCAGACGAGTCAACATATAAATACATATAAATACATGATTTGAAATGACAAAGAAAAATGACAGAAAAATGCACAAAAGGACAATATGAAAAGCCTAAAATTATCTGAAATGCTAAAAAATTACTTTCAAAACTCATCAAACCACAACAAAACACAAAATGGCAGAAAACTACACAAAAGGACAACAAAACTACACAAAAACAACTCTTAAAAACACATGAAAACACAAGAGAAACACAAAATGATAGAAAAATACACAAAAAGACAACAAACCTGCACAAAACGACTTAAAAAACATACAATTACAAGAAAAACACAAAAATGACTCGAATAAAACACTAAATGACAGAAAAATACACAAAAATACACAAAAACCACTAAAAACAAAAGAAAGAAATGACAGCTATGATGTGATGCGTTACGTGCAATCTGATTGGTCGGCTGATGTGATGCGTTTGATTGTTGTCTGGTTATTTCTTTTTTTCTAGTTTCACAATGTCTGTTGATCATTTTAAAACTAAAACTAATAATTTAAATTATAACTAGTTACTTCTTTTAAAAAGGAACTGAAGTACAAGTAAAAGTAACTCAAATACAGTAACGTGAGTAATCTATTACTTTCACCTCTGACCACTGGTTTATGGTTTGTTGCATTTCATTCTTTTCTAAAACACTAAAATATTATCTTTCATTTCTGTATTACAGCTGTGTTAGCGTGTGTTTTTGGCTGAATAATTAAAAACTGTATAATCCTTCCTGCTGGCTTTATATCATTTATTTTTCCCTCATCATTAGTCTTTTTTCCCAGAGACCACTGGGTTGTAATGTGCTGTTTGTTTGTCCTGGAGCTGCTTTCACACAGAAAAAAAAGCTCTGCAGTGGAAATAACAGGAAATCAAAAGGTCGCGTCACATGTATATTAATGTTCAGCAGGAGACGGATGAATAGAGCGTGTGTGATTAAAATACAATGTAGTCACATCACAGCTATGTTATCAATCATGTATCACGTCCTGGTATTTTAGCGCTGACAGAATAGTGTCTCATTAAGACTCCAGCTGTGCGTGGAATAGAACCATGTGACTAAAGGGAGAAGAAACTTTACCTTTGTTTGCTTTACATCAACATTTCAGTTCAAGCTTTGTTCCAGAATCTGGTTCTTTAAAACGTTGGTTCTCAACCAAAGTTTACTGTTATTTGGGCCATAGTTTATAGTCATCTTAACGATGTTAAAGCCTTGTTTTAATTAGAAAATGGGTTCAAAGTGACAAAAAATGGTGGAAAATGAGATTCAAAATATGTCAATATTGGAAAAATTAGTTTAAACTGGCAAATAATGGGCATGAAATATGGTAAAAAGAGGTTAAAAGTGACAATAATGGGTCAACATGTGACATTTAGTGGGAAAAATGTGCAGAATAAACATTGAAATGTGATGTAGACGTGTCAGAAATGTAGCAAAAATACATTAAAAGGAGCAAAAATATGGCAAGAAAATGTGATAAAAACAGGTTAAAATACGTTACATTTAGTGTAGTTGCAGAAAAATTGTAAAAATAAGCAAAAATTGGCTCAAATTGTAAAAAGAAAAAATATTCTTAGTTTCTTAAAGGCATCTGGTGACCTCCTCCCAGTGTCTCACGGCCCCAAATTGGGTCCTGACCTCAAGGTTGAGAATCCCTGCTTTAGAACATCAAACCTTATTAATTCTTATTATGAAAAATATTTATTAAAATAGTTTTTTCAGGTTAAAATTATATTTGTTGTAGTTATTCTGTTTTGTTATTGTATTAATTTCTCAACCTTAAAGACATAATCAACAGACGTCTTAACCACTGGTTTATTCTATAAACATTCTATAGACTTTTTTTTCTAGAATTTGTTTTTGATCATGTTTGAGCTCAAATATTTTTCTTTTTTTAATTTTACTGCATTTTAGTTGAACTAGATTTATATTTCACAAAGTGAAAGTATAGAAATACAGTTGTTTAGGATTGTGTTGTTTTAATGAATTAAAAAAAAAGAGAATAAAATTTTCAAAAGTGTTAATACTGCACTTTATTATTATTATTATTATTATTATTATTATTATTATTATTATTTTAACTAGATTTAAATGTGACAAAGTGAAAGTATTGTTTAAGATTGTGTGTTGTTTTAATTTGTAAAAGAATAATAATTCAAAAACGAAGGAATTTTGATTTTTAATCAGTCATTTAAAAAATGTGTCAATTACTAGACATTTCAGGTGACCCCACATGGGGTCCCGACCCCAAGGTTGAAAAACAATGATTCAGTGGCTCAGGAATAGATTTATTTCTATAGTTTTTATCATTTCCAATCATCACACTTTATTTGTTCATTTTCCACTTTTCCCCTTGTTCTCTCTCTCAAGTTGTGCCATTGCGTACCTCTAGGGGTACACGTACCCACATTTGAGAAACCCAGTTTTAAAACATGATTTTAAGGAGAACAGGAAGTCTTTTTTTTTTCTTTTGGTTGTCACAGAAACTCCCTGATCCATTGTCGTCAATGAGACAATGAGAACCGTGTTATTTTACATTAAATATGATGATTTTCTCCTGTAGTTTATCATTGAGTGTCTTTGGTTTTCATGTTTCAGCGGTTTCTCTTTCCTGCTGCTGGATGTCTGCCACGGAGCCTTTTAGCAATGCAATGACAGCGTAAAGTAAAGAGACACGACCCAAGCTTTGGCCCCTGAGACTTTTTATTTTAGCCGTGGACGACAACGAGTATCGTATAAACTGTCCACACATTGAGTCAAACTGTTCCCTCGGTGGGAACGGATACGTAGAGCGGATGTTTGCTACGTTTCCACAGCCCATGTGTACTTCATACTTGATTCTGTTGAATTGAGGAGGTTTTTAAATTGGCTTTAGACGTATATTTAAGTGAAATTTCAGAGAAAAAGTGAGTAAAATAAAATGTATTTCACAGCTTTTTCTGAGTTTATTAGCTCAGTGCACCTGTTCACCAGCCAACCCCGGGCATCCTAAACATTTGTCAAGACAAACGAGGAACACTGAAGTGTACTTTGTTACCTACACAACGGGAAATGGGTTTTGTCAACAAACGGCCCATTTTTTCCACTGAACATCAATGGACTCGTGGCACATGATTTATCTTCTACTGGAAGCAATAGAGTAGAAATTAAAAATAAAAAAATAAAAAGAGCTTTTTACACTTAAACTTTGAACTCAGAAAAAAAATTAATATCAATTTAAGAAATAAAAACTGATTAAAACCACAATTAACGTAAAGCTCAACAACAAAACTGTGAATATTAAATATACATAACTGCAACAATTATGTGTGGCCCCCGACATAAATGCACAAAATGACTAGAAATATAATATGACAAAAACACACAAAGGGACAACAGTAATACACAAAAATAACAGAAATACACTAAATGACAACAAAAGGACTCCAGAAACAAACAAAATAAGAATAAAATATAAAAAACACAAATATGCAAAATGACTACAAACATACACATAAATAACGGAAACATTGCTTTTCTTTGTATTATACTGTTTTTAATGTATTGCACTGTTTTTTTTATTCTGTTTTATTGTAAAGTGTCGTTGGGTGGCCTGAATGGCGATTTTAAATAAAGTGAATTATTATTATTATAAAATAAACAGAATGACTAAAAACATAAACAAATGAACTCCAATTACAGCAAAATACACAAAAGAAAAAGAAAAATACACAAAGGGACAACAGAAATATACATAAATAACAGAAATACATTGAATGACAACAGAAATTTACAAAATGACTTCAGAAACATACAAACTGAGAATAAAAGAACCATAAAAATATAAAAAATTACAACAAATATACACATAAAAACAAAAAAAATACAAAATGACAACAAAATACACAAACCAATAGTAAAAAAAACACAGAATGACTCAAAAGAAATGCAAAAATGCATCCCAAAAATATTAAATAACCAAAAAACAGACAAACAAAGCAATAACAAAAACACACAAACCCTCTCTTTGTTGTGTCCTGTAATAATGATGAAATGATTCTAATTGAATCAGATCAAAACTCTGGCTTTGATCAAACTTAAATGTATTAAAATGTTCTCAAATGAGGCATTGGTGCAAAATCAGAGAAATCCAAACTCCATGAAATGTAAACAGAGTATCTCTGTCATATACAGTAGATGAGGATAATTATGCATAGATCTACAATGCATAGATCTGTAAATGCCTGCAAACATAGCTTCACATAAATATTTTACTCCCATGGCCACTGAGGCAGAGCCCCAACTATAAATCAAAAGTTACGTACGTACTGTATGCTCACTCTGTGTGTGTGTGTGTGTGTGTGTGTGTGTGTGTGTGTGTGTGTGTGTGTGTGTGTGTGTGTGTGTGTGTGTGTGTGTGTGTGTGTGTGTGTATCCAATGATGTGTGCGACTGCAACACAATATTAGAGCGCTGAAGTTGACAGCGTGACAGAGTGTATCTGGCTGGGCGTTTGTGGATAATTGAAATGCCAAAAACCTAAAGATGGCCAATTCATTTCAACAGGAATTTACAGCCTTCATCACAAGCTATTAATGGTGAAAATATTTGATGAGGAAGCTGCGAGGAAATTTATCAGTGCGAGCCAATAATGTGTGAGAAGTCGACAGAAAAAGGAGAAACTGTCTCAGACACGAGGGATAAATATTTGAATAAAATCCTCCTCTGAGAGAAGAAAGAACATGCTATGCTATGCTATGCTATGCTATGCTATGCTATGCTATGCTATGCTATGCTATGCTATGCTATGCTATGCTATGCTAATACTCAATATTAATCTCCATTCACAATTCTTTAAATCTAACCTATTCACCACAGTTTGTAGAGTCAACACAAGCTGGTTTTTATATACAGCAAAATACAGTTGTAATAAGCTGGGTTTCTATTACAAATTTTCGCAAAAACAAAAGCAATATTTTGATAAAGTTTAATGTCTCTTTGAAGGTATTTTCAGGTATTTCCATTACCAGTTTTCATTGAGATATTTAAATTTTGCACGTTTCCAGGGGCGAAGGAAACACAGCTAGTGATAATCTCATTTAGATCTTTAATTAAACTTTCTGAAACCTTTGAATTTGTTGTTTTTAGCACAAATGAACACAAATGTATCATCAGCAAAGAGATTGACTCTCTAGCTGTGTTTACATTACAGATTTTTGCAAAATAAAAGCGATAATTCTAAATATCGACAAAGTCTAATGTGTCTTTGAACGTGTTTCCATTGAAGGTTGTTTTGGGGGCGGACCCTGGTAACTCTGGTGAAATCTCATCCCGTGAGACTTCTCTACAGGAAGATGGACGCTCCAAACCTCGTTAGAACACTCAGCAGTCCTTCGTTGTTTCACGTCTAATCATGATTAAGTCTAGTAATAATAAAAGGTTTTCTGTCCACCCGTACCGCGTCATGTTTTCTCGGAGAGAAATGGTCATGTGACCATGTACGTGTATTTGCGGAAAATGTGTTTCCATTGAGCTTTTACGACACATTTCAGTAACTGTGTTTCCATTATTACCCTTGGAAATGCGCAAAATCTAAATCTAAAAAAATTGTTACGCTTTCATGAGAAGGTTTTTCAGATGTTTTGAAATGTGTCACCAGAGCTTTATGGAAACACTTTTTCCGCAAATACACATCACAGAATGTGACGTACCTGGTCACATGACGTGACGTACATGGTCACATGACCACTTCTCTGTGAGAAAACATGACGCGGTACGTGTGAACAGAACAGAAGACCCAGACATTTCTTAGCGTTATACTTAAAGAATATTAGTGCCACATTAGACATGAAACAACAAAGGAATGCAGAGTCTTCTAAGGAAGTTTGGAGCGTCTCGCGGGATAAGGTTTCACGGGAGTTACCAAGCTCCGCCCCCAAAACAACCATTAACGGAAAAACAAGGCAAGGCATTTCGAAATATCGATTTTATTTTGCAAAAATCTGCAATGGGAACACAGCTAGTGTCTCCTCTTCTGTCCACACGTACCGTGTCATTTTTTCTCAGAGAGAAATGGTCATGTGACCAGGTACGTCACGTCCTGTGACGTGTATTTGCGGAAAAAGTGTTTCCATAATGCTTTTGCGACACATTTTAATATCTTCCTCATGAAAACGCAAAAGGTCTTTTGCAGTATTTGAGTGTTTGTTTTTTGAAATTCAGGTGTTTACATTACATTACATTACCAGTTTTCATTGCGCTATTTAAATTTTGCGCATTTCCATGATTAATAGAAACACTGCTACTTCTGGATTTCAACCCATAGAGGGCAGTCACTCTTACATTTTTACAACGAAATACACCAAATTAAAATACTTCAATTGGACCAGAACCAATCAACCACACGACTTCATAACAAATACATTTGTTTGGGTTTAAGATTTTAGCTACAGTTCAAAATGGAACGTACGTGTTGACATGAGCATTTTACTCTTTGTTTTTATGTCTTAATCCAAATGGGTCAAATTAATTTGAAATATTTTAACTTTTATTAATAACAAGTACTATCTCCATTATTATTGTTATTATTATTATTATTATTGATTTTTTTTTTATTATTTTGTATTTTGCTACAAATAAATGCAATATAATTTCTGTTTTTGATAACTTATACAAGCTAAGGGATGTTGATATTAGTTTTTTGCCGATATTATCCAACACCAAATTTCTCATATTAACTTAGTGTATATTAACCGACACCAATATATACATAAACCCCCTCCTTATAGGGACGTTTGAGAAATGGGGAACTTGTTAAACTGTAAAAAAAAAAAAAAATTCAATATTGTCTCTTTGTAATGACACAACGCTTGTAATTTTTCTTCACATATTTGAAAATAAACAAGGGGATAATCTGTCTTTTCGTGATGTATGGTGTTACTCGCTCTTCCAGGGAGTTCTCGCCCAATCTTAGAGGTGATGTGGTTGCCGTGACAACAGAGCATCCTTTTTTTGTTTTATTTTTTTGAACCAGTGAGCGACTGTGGGCATTAGCGGCGTCCTTTAACATTTCACAGTTTGGGCAAAGGTCACGAGTCCCAGGCTGAGGAAGGAGAGAAGACACAGAAACGTCCTCAGCTCTCAGTGATCATTGATCCGACTCATGTTTGTTCGCTCGCTACACGCACATCGGCGGAGGTAACACGGAAAATCAATTTGCACTTGAGACGCACAGGGGAAGAGACAAGCATTCAGGGTGGGGGTGTGGGGGGGGGCAGTCAGGTGCAAGGTGAACCTATAAAGATAAGGACAGAAGTTCAGACTGGTTTCCATGACCTGAGAAATGTGCAGATTCATCCCAATAAAACCAGAAGGTTCCATTCACTTCACATTTTTAAAGGGAATCTACTTTTCTTTTTTTTTTCACAAATTTGGCCTAAAATCTTCGAAATATCCATATTAGTAGATTTATGTCTAAAAAAACATATTATTTTGCACCATATTCATTTTTATTAACTTTTAAAAACTACTTTACAGTCTTACAGCCTGTGTTCCTCCATCTTGAAATCATGTGATTGATGATGTCACACGGCCCCACTGCCTGTAAACATCCCATTGTTTTCTATTGGAGTGAAACATTCAGCCTGATTTTTAGATCATTTAGCAGATTTTTAGATCATTTAGTAGATTTTTAGATCATTTAGCAGATTTTTAGATCATTTAACAGATTTTTAGATCATTTAACAGATTTTTAGATCATTTAGCAGATTTTTAGATAATTTAACAGATTTTTAGATCATTTAGCAGATTTTTAGATAATTTAACAGATTTTTAGATAATTTAACAGATTTTTAGATCATTTAGCAGATTTTTCAGTCAAAATGAAAACTTATGCAACTTTTGGTTGCTCTAAATCAGGGATGCTCACACTTTTTCAGCATGTGACCTACTTATAACAATGATCTACCCCAGATCTACCCACCACAAAAATGCAAAACATATATTTCACATATATTTATTTTCACATATATTGAGGATTCTTTACATGTGAAATGTATGTTGATGTACATAGCATAACCGCATGAGCTAATTTTGCACAACACAACATAATTAACTATGAACATTTTTTGTAATTACCTGAGTTTACTTTGATGACTTGGACTGAACTGAATCAGTAAGGGATGCATAGTCCGGACAGTAGCTGCTGACAGTCAGCCTCAAGCACACTTCATCAGTCATGGTGGAACGGTACTTGGACTTAATGATCTTCATGTGGGAAAAGTCTGACTCACATTAATAAGTGGAGCCGAATAATGCACATTTCCTCATGTTGGGGTACTTTACCTCTGTGAGTAAGTTCCAGAACTGTCCATGAGCTCTTGACTTCAGCTCAATGTCGGCTTGTAGAGTCTAAATCTCATCTTCCACTCTAGAAGAGTTCAGGTCAAACAGAGTTGCAATTTTTGATGTGAGGTAATCAACATCAGCATCTTCCCTAAAAGGATAGCACATGAATGTAGCGACTGGCTCGAGCAAAGAAAAGTCTTTAATTGTCTTACAAACTCTGACAGACATTTGTTAATCTGCTCCGTGTAGCGTGCACTGTCAAGTTGCACGCAGGCCTTCTCTTGCGTCTCCAGATCTGACGCCGGGTTCTGGAAATTTGCCAAATCATGGCGCTGCAGCTTTGAGGAGAGATGTTGCATCTTTGGTTTGAAAGCATTAACTGAGCTGATCATATTGATCACTGTTTTGTCTTTTCCTTGCAGCTGTAGATTCAGGTCATTCAACATGTTTGTCAGATCAGTTAAAAATGCCAAGTCTAACAGCCACTGATCGTCATTTAGTTTGCTTGTATTCTGCATGTCGAGCGACACAGAAAAACTCCTTAATCTCAGGACAGAGCTCTCGAAATCTTTGCAGGAATTTCCCTCGACTCAGACATCTCACGTCAGTATGTAGCAACAACCCAGAGTGGTCGCAGTCAGCCTTCTCCAGATGTGCACGGAATAACCGTCTTTGAAGAGATCTGGCTCGAATAGAACAGGCGATCTTTGTTGCCACATCCATGATCTCTTTCATGTTGAGCATTTTAGCATATAACGCTTGTTGGTGGATTATGCAATGGTAATTCAGGAAGTCTGGGAAAGCATCGTCCTGCCTGCACTTGGCAATAAATCGATTCACGTGGTCAACCATTGCGGGTGCTCCATCCGTGGTGATAGACACCAATTTGTACACTGGGAGCTGAGTTTTCTCAATTAAGTTTTTAAACGACAGAAATATGTCCTCACGTGTGTTCTTTCATGGGAAGTACTGTTAATAGCTCCTCTTTTGCAGTGATATCACTAAACACCGTACGAATGAAAATGCACATCTCGGCTGTGTCACTCACGTCAGTAGATTCGTCCAACCTCAGTGAGAAACACTCAATCTCCGATGTCCTTCCACATTTGTTGGGTTACGTCCTTAGCCATGGCTTCACAGCGCCGTGTAACTGTACTTCTTTACAGCTGCAGAGCTTTGATTGGAGATAATATTTCTACCTTATTTTTAGTCTCGAAACAATGAGTCAGCTGCTTTAACGAATGCCTCTTTTACCATCTCTCCGTCTTGGAAGGACTTCATGTTATAAACAATGACGTGACTCACCCGGAACGATGCTTTGGTGGCAACTTGTTGTGTGAAAAATGACAACTGGGATTTTAGTTCATTCACCTTTCTCTTTCTCAGCTCGCTTTTTGGCGAGAAGTCGGTGTCGTATTTTCCATGAAGAGTCCGGAAATGCCGCTCCACATTTCCTTCCTTTGGTATTGCGATGGCAGACTGGCAGAGGAGGCAAACGCACTTAGAAAATGACATCGTGAAAAAAAAGTCCACCTCCCATTCCGTATGAAAGTGATACATTTTTGTTTTCTTACTTGGTCCAGCAACTCCGCTCATTTTTGATGAATATGGGTTTTCTTTAGCTTAAAATCAGAGGTAACTCACTGACTAGCTTGTTAGCTTTGCTGCACTTAGCGCTGTTGTTTGCGCATGCGCCGTGACCTGAAGGTCAGAAAAATTCAGTAGTCATCTGACTGGCTGCCCTGCATGTCAATCAAGTGACGGGATGGCAAACAACGCAAACAACGGCGCTAAGTGCAGCAAAGCTAACAAGCTAGTCAGCGAGTTACCTCCGATTTTAAGCCCTCGCTTTTTTGACGGGATGGATGATAGGCTGACATCAGCCGCTGACGTCTATTTTTTTATGTGATGCGATCTACCAATACTACCTTTGCAATCGACTGGTAGATCGCGATCGACGTATTGAGCGCCCCTGCTCTAAATAATCAGGAAAAGCTAAAGATGTTAATAATGATGTAAAGAATAGGGCATAAAAACAGAAAAATGATCTGTGACCATAGGGGGCAACAGTTCCAACTCTGCGGTTTTGTAGTAGACAATGAAGCAGAGAAGAAGAGCTCTCCTTAGGACCTTTACTGTCCCTTAAACAGTGTGCTGACACGCTCTGGTGGCTGGAGTTAGCGAGTAAATCACTGACTGTTGAAGACACACAAACCCTGAGGATAGAAAAACTTTTGTGTTTGTGTGTCTTCAACAGACTGTGAGTACAAAACTGTCTTTTTCAAAAGTGAATAAAACAAACATTTTGTTAGACATAGATCTTCTAATACGTACATTTCAAATATTTTAGGTCATGTTTGTAAAAACTGTGGAGGATTCCTTTAATGAATGAACCTAAAACACATTTTAAAACACTATTCTTCCTCAGTTTGTGTATCATCTGTAATATTAATTCATCCAGTATTTTTCCTCTCAGCGACCACTTAACACAGAGCACACGCTCTGACAGAGCCTGTAAAACACCAGAGCAGCACTTTATCACTCCAGCCCTAATGACACCCTGAAAGCAGACTTTTTACCAAGGTCGTCAATGTTTGTTGTCTCTGAGGAAGAAGCAACTTTTGTTGTGTAGCGAGCGATGATGATGCTGGACAGATGCCCCGCCCCCTCTGTTGTCTGTGTTGATAGGTGGGATGATTTATTGTGGTCCTTTACATCACCCCCCCGATGTCTGTTTGACACCATGTAATTATGTAGTTGGAGACATTAGCAAAAGTGTTAATGTTGTCCACTTTGATGCTCTGTGTTTTATAGTCATGGAACATGACACAGTGAAGCTTTATCTGTTCCACAGGGTTTGGATCAGAGTCAGAATGTATTGATCAGTGAGTTCTGATCATAAAACCAGCTTTAACACACTGTGAACAGTTTCTACAGCAGCTGATCAGCTGTTCCAATATAATCACGTTACAATTCTGGTGATTTGAACATAATTGGTTTAGTTTTTACATAAAGTGTTGAAAACTGTTTCTTCTTCTCTCACTCTAACTCTAAATCCCACTCTCACTTTCAACCACAATGGCCACGTTTACATGGGAGCTTTAATTCCTCTTTAAAGCAGAATAAAAGTTAATTCCTCTTTAAACTGACTTTGAAAACACATAATTCTAATTTAATTCCAAATTAAACTTCAATCAGAATTAGGTGGCTGGTTTATTCCAATTTTAATTCCAAATTAAATAATTCCTCTTTCTTATAAACACTTCATTGCGCTTGAAGTTAATTATGGTTGTTCTGCGTATGTGCGACCTACCGCGATGACGTGCTGGTGACAACATAAACTAAGATGGCCGCCTGGACTAGAACCGAGTCTATTTATTTATTAGGCAGTGGTTATCCGTACGGTTGCTGTATCAATATACCAACATTCAATCCGTACGCAGCGCCTCTCATTGGCCAGTTTAGGTCACGTGACTAAGACTAAACCTAACCCTAAACCTAAAAATTGTTGCGATATAGGGTTATAACCTAACCCTAACCCTAAGTTGCTATGTACGTGTACTTTGGTAAACGTACCAATAACACCGGGGGTTGTCCGTACGGCAAACCGTACGAATAGACACTTTCATTTATTTAATAAGAGCCTTAGAAGACATGGATATAATGAAAAGAGTGGATGGACATGTGGAAGGTCACATGGACTTATTAAACACACACACGGACATTTGGCAAACGGAGCAGGTTTCATGGAGGCATGAAGCACCAGAGCCTCACTAATGATGCGTGGATCATTATAAACTTATTTTTTCTTTGAGCGTCCTGTATAGTGGAGGTGGAACAGCTGTTATTAACCACTGGCTTTGGTTGACCAAAGTACCACTTCTATCTCTCTGCTCCTGCTCTGTGGACCAAAGTGAAACCGTGTGTTATTGTCCAGCTGCTTCAAAACTACAATAAAATAAGAGAGAAAACTGTTCTCACGTGGTCTTCTATGTTGTAGTTGAAAAGAAAAGGTTTGTTTTGTGTTTTTGTCCCAATAGACGTGAAACGTCACGTTTTGCGCCCCGTCCAATCAGAACCTTCCCAACCCCCAAAACTAAAGTGGAATTAAATAAAGCTGAATAAACTGGTTTTACATGTAAACCTCACTTTGGGAATTATTATTCCCATGTAAACATGAAGCAGAACACTTTATTTACGAATGATTTGATTCAGAATAACTAATTCTGAATTAAAAAACATCATATAACCATGACCAATCACATACCCCTCACGCCTACTCACATTTTTGCTACTTTTACTGTTACTCTTTTTATTATTTCCTTCTCACTCTCACTCTTTAACCAACATTAATCAAACTAATTATAAAACTAAGCTTTTCTTTACTCATTTTATCATCACATTTTAATAAATATATTCAGCCTAAGTAAAGATTTGATTTCATGAATAGATACTGTACATGTTCTATAAACAACACAACGACACAACAATAACTTTATATGATAGAAATGAATTAAATGGACCAAAGAAAGAGCAAACTAGTTAAAGCCTCTAACACAAACTTTTTAACAAAATTTATTTTGCACGCCTTCATGTGCACGAGCCGTCGCTAAACCAAACTCTGGCACGAGTGCAGCTAAACTGTCGTGAGATTAATGGAGGAAAAGAGGAAAGAAGTGATGGTCTGTGACTGGAAACGGATCAAAGCTGGCTCTCTGTGAGAGAACAGTGACAGGACGGCTCCAGATTTATCATCCCCTAATGGACCATGAAACCATCAACACCAGCAAACCCCTCAGAGTTATCGGCCAGCCTGTAAATCAGAGCAAAGCTGTGCTGCTTATACATCTGCTGCTGTTTTAGACAAAAACACACAGATTTAGGTGGTTGAACACAGACATGAACATTGAAGAACAGTCATGTGGAGACAGGACCATCTATAAGGGGGAATAAAGGAGAGATTTTTGGGGTCCATCCATAAAGTCAGTAAAATGATGGTCCATTGTTCTATGAATCTGTGATAACCACATTTATTTATTCATCTGAATAATATCCACTGTTATCCAGGAACATTTATTATTATTATTATAGTCATCTTAAAGATGGAAATCCTGGTTTTAATCACTAATAAAATGGTTCAAAGTGACCAAAAATGATGGAAAAGGTGGTGAAATTGATTTTAAAAACCACAGAAATTAGTTAAAATTTGCAAATTAAGTGGACAAAAATGGACAGAAAAAGTGGTAAAAAGGGTTCAAAGTGTCGATATTGGAACAATTAGTTTAAACTGGAAAATAATGAGCGTGATAAATGGTGAATGTGGTCAAAAATAATGACAATAATGGGTCAATATATGTGACAATAGGTGTAAAAGTGATGGAAAGGGTTTATAAGTGTTGAACATGTCTTGAAAGTGGAAAAAATGTGCAGAAAAGACATTGAAATGTGATGTAGAAGTGTCAGAAATGTGAGTAATGGAGCAAAAATACATTAAAGGAAGCAAAAATATGGCAAGTTTTGTGAAGTTGCAGAAAAAGGGTAAAAATAAGCAAAAATCAGCTCAAATTAATAATATTAAAAATATTATTACATTTTTTTAAGGCATTTGACGAGCCCATGTCATGCCCATTATTTGCCAGTTTAAACCTATTGTACCAATATTGAAAAGGACAGATAAAAATCAATCCAAAGTTTCAACCCATTTCTATTTCATTTTTTCTTGGCATATTTTTTGCTCCTTTAATTGCATTTTTATTCACATCTCACAGTTCACCATATTTAATGCCTATTTTTTAGCCCAATTAAACCATTATTTGCCAGTTTCAACTATTTGTTCCAATACTGACACTTTTTCTCTCATTTTATTTCTGATTAAAACAATGATTTGAACCACGTGGTTAGAGTATAAACTGTTGTAGTTGTACATGTGTCCATATGGTGTCGCTGTTTGACGTGTGCGTCACATGATCAGCCTCTAATTCAAGGAGTTAATGACATTTGCATAAATCTGACACATTAAAGTGATTACAGCGGTTGTTCTGATGATAAATAAACGGGATCGAGTCTAAAGGGCAAAACATTAGGAAATATGATTGATTGGAAAACATTTTAAACTCTTTTCTGTGAACAGAGACACAGCATTAAAGGTTATTTGGATGATTTGTTTTTCACTTTTATTTTGGAAACTATTTGTTAAAAAATGTTCAAAAATTCCTAAATTAACAATTTAAAGTCATTTATGTCTATTTTTTAAGGGTTTTTTTTCTTTAGTTTTGGTGCTTTTGTTTGTTTTCTCAGGGCTCCTCCCTCTAGTTTCCACACAGGTGAGTCTAATTATTCTGATTACCTCATGATGTGTGATTGTGTGTGTGCAGTTACTGCTCATCATGTGTGACTTCTGGTGAGTCTCAGCTTTAGTTATTGATTTTTCTTTCATTTATTGGATTTTTGAAGCTAAATAAACATAATAATGAATAATAATAATGAATAATAATAATAATAAACTTTTTAAGGTGCTAACCTCAAACTGATACTTTCCTGATCAGAAAACAAACAAAAAAAAAAACTCCATGTTATGGGATAGAAGTCATAGTAATGAGATTAAGTTGTATTAATGAAATAAATGTCATTAAAAAAACCACTGAAACATCTTTAAACTGTTCAAATGTGTCGCATTGTCCTGAAAAGATGCACTTAGACCACCTAGTGTTGTAGCTAGTTTGGTCATCATGTTATCTTGTGACTGGTTTTTTGACTCATTGATCGTTGCCACCTGTTGGTGTTTGAGTTAAACTGGTGATGTCATCTTATGACTAGTTCCTTAATATTAATAGTGCCAGACCTCAGTGGTGTTGTGGGTTATCTAGTGATCGCGTTATCTTGTGAGTAATTCCAAGGACTGTAAATTAATCTGTACATGTTAAATGTAAATCTAAATGTTAAATGTATATTTAAACTAAATGTTAAATTTATAAATCAGTCAAAATGTTGAATTTATATCTAAATGCTAAACTTACATCTATATTTAAATGTTAAATTTACATCTAAATCTAAATGTTAAATTATATCCACATGTAAAATCTAAATTTAAATGTTAATTTAATGTTGCCAATTCCTAAACATTTAGCTTTACACTTGGCTACCAATTGAACATTTAGATTTACATTTAACATTTAGATTGAACACTAACATTATTTTTCACGTTTACACACATTTTAACAATGATACAGAACATACTGTTACATGAAGTTCTATCTCAAATGAAAGAAAAATAAGCTAACTGTAAAAAAATATGTCGGCTATGAAACATTGACTGAGTTTTTACATTCGGCGCCCCATTATATCGTATTGTTTAATATCGGGATATATCGTATCGTGACATGTAAATCATGAAATGTATCGTTAGATTCATGTCAACGCACACACCTAAATGGAACGCAATCATTCATACAATGAATGCAGGTAATGTTTGGATATTGTGTTGTTTTAATAATTGTGCACAACAACAACCACATCGCTCTGTTATGTTTCCATTAGGATGGAAAAGTGAAGTAAATATTAGGTCAGTGTTTCATCGCTCCCATACTTTTAACATTTAGCTCATTTTTTTTTCATTTGAGACGAATTCACGTAAAACTGCATGTTCGATATCATTGTCAAAAATGTGTGCATGAAAAATAAATGTTAAATCTAAATGTTAAATATGTATCTAAATCTAAGTGTTAAATCGGTTGCCAATTTCTAAAGATTTAGCTTTATACTTGGCCACCAATTTAACATTGATATTTACATTTAGATTTCACTTTTACATTTAAATTGACAGTGAACATTTACATTTAACATTTACATTTAATCTAATGCTAATTTTTGTAAAACAGCATGTTCTATATCATTGTCATAATGTGTGCATGAAATATAAATATAAAGTTAAATCTAAAGGTTAAATGTAAATCTATCTAAATGTAAAATGTGTATCTAAATCTTCATGTTAAATTGGTTGCCAATTTCTAAACATTTAGCTTTATGCTTGGCCACCAATTTAACATTTAGATTTACAGTCAACATTTACATTTAACTTTTACATTTATATGAAACATCCACATTTAGATATATTCTTCATGTTTACACAATGTTATTATTTAATGATATAGAACATGCTGTTTTACATGAATTTCTGTCTCAAATGAAAGAAAAATGAGCTAAATGTAAAAAATATGTTGGCAATGAAACTGAAGTTTTCTGTGCACGTGGACAGTGAGTGAGTGATGTTTTAATTCTTGTTTAGTGTCATGCAAACATCAGCTGATGCTGAGTAATGATTAGTCCTGTTCCTCAGCCTGTGACTCCTCCAGCTGATGCTGATGCTGATGCTGCGGATGATGCTGATGCTGATGCTGCGCGGGGCTGAAGCACCAGATCACACTGAGGATGGAGACATGAGGACATGAGGACATGGATTCTGTTACTTCTACATCTACGTGATTGATTTCCACGGGACCACCGGAATTTGACGCACGGATCTGGCGCAGGACGGACTGACCCTCACCTGGATGCTGATTCGTGCACGTGCACGTGCCTCATCAGTAGTAGTACAGTAGTATTAGTGTAATATAGTGTAATATAGTAGGAGCGTGTGTTTAACAGCTGAACTTTGGATCCCATGTGATGTCAAAGCCAAACGCGGTGTGTGTGGATGATGCTGGGGGTCCTGGATGGATGAATGCTGCCGCCGTGCGTCTCATCTCTCCGGTAAAGTTTGAGCGGATGATCCCAGTGTGTGATGGTGGATTAGTGACCCGGTGCTGGAGCACTATGGTGGTTTCCCCGAGGCTTTGCGCTGCGGCTGCAGCACCGAGCACGAGCCCCAGGTGTTCCCACCACCACCACAGGTGTTCAGTGTGAACAGGTGAGCTCATTAAAAACACTTTCATCTCAAATCAACTTCCCAAACGACGCATGTTTGCACCGCCCAGTTTCTGCGTAAATTACGCGCCGAACTCCATTAGGAAATTCTACAATTTAAGAATTAAATGCTTTTTATTATTACCCCTGTTTAATGTTGCTGTGTGGACATTTTAAACTCATACCAGGCGTAAATTACAACACTTTTCATTCCAAGTATGGTTTAAATCCTAAATGTGATGAGATAAACTGAAGAAATGTAATATTTTGTGTTGCATGTTTGTCTAAACCTTACATCTTAATTACAAACCATTTTGCACTCATCGAGCATGTTGGCACGGTCCAGTTTCTACGTCCATTACGTGCCGAACTCCTATAGTAAATAATACATTTTAAGAATGAAATGCTTTTTATTAATGCTCTGTTCACACAGTTTCACATTAAAAGCAGGGAAAGTCTGTCTAATGTTGCTATGTGAACATTTTAAACTCACACAAGGAAGAATTACAACACTTTCCATTACAAACATGGTTTTAAACTCGTAAAGGTGAACAAATGTGTGTCAAACCTTATACTTTACCTTTATTGTAGAAATACAATTAGTCTTTAACAAAATATGGCTTCATTTAGGTTCTTATTTTGGTTATGCAAATTTTAAAGTTTAATATTTAAAAAAATGTTCCATTCTCTGCTTTTTTAGATTTTAATTTTTGACTCTATCATCTTTTTAATTATTTTATTAAATTACTTCTGTGTGCATTATAAAACATTTCTGTGAAGCACTTTGATCTCTAGTTTAAGTTTGAGTGATTTACATTTTTTTAAATAGTTTAATCAAAAACGTTTGTAAAAATTCAGTAAATACTGAATATTTGATAATAAAAGTGATGCATGAATGAAATCCTGAGGAACATAAAGGGAAATAAAGTGTGAACATGTTGAAGTCACTGTGGATGTTTTTATAAGAAGTGTCAGGATTTGAACCAACAACCACTTAGTGTTGGCTAACAGACTGAATCAGAGCAGATATTGTGAATCCACTGAAGTTATTTAATAAATGAAATGTGGGATTGAGCATCAGCTGGTTAATGGTACGACTGTTGGTTTCAAATGTGAGGAGAACATTTTATTTTTAGAAAGAGAAGGAAAAAACAGGCTGGAGGGAACATATTAAGGTTTATCGTCTTCTTTTCTGTCATAATAAACACACTTTGGAACAGATTTTGACTTTTTTTTTTATTGGACAATTTAAAACCTCCATCTCTGCACAGAATAAAACATTCAAACTTTAAAAACGCTTAAAGGGTTTGAACATAAAGTTTGAAAGTGTGGACTTTTTAGAAAGCTTATTATTTTATTCTGACAAATACGGAGCAGTTTGACCGTCACAGATTTAAGGTGAGAAAACGAGTGCCTGTAATTTTCACTTGTGTCAAACTCAAGGCCCGGGGACCAAATATGGCCCTTTAGAGCATCAAATTTGGCCTGCAGGATCAAGTCAAAATTACAGAATCATTGTGTAAAAAAATACAAAGTAATTCAGTTGTAGATCTTTCAGCCCTTTCAAATACTTAGATTCAATATATATCCACACGCAAATAGCTGAAAAAGACATTATTTTTTTCCAAAATCCTGCAATTTTATAAAAAATTTTACATTTTTTTCCCAAATTGAATGAAAATTGGTCACAAACTTGAGGAAATTTAAAGATTGGATATTGGCTGTAACTTTCATTACTTTACATATATTTATAGGGCAGAAGAATGTTGAAATTGCTTGTTTTCCCGCCCAAAATTTGCAGCCCACTTGACATCAACCTGGTCCGTGTTTGGCCCCTGAACTAAAATATGTTTTAAAGTGTGTGAGGCACCAATGGTATCAGTCCCTGCAGGAACTTCTCTTTGATTTTTTGGAAAATTGCAGGTTTTTGGAAAACTTCAACAATTTCAGATGTAAAATGAGTGCCATCATGTGATACAAGGATGGGAAAACTGCAAATTACGGAAAATATTGTTGCGTTACGTTGAATTTGTAAGGATTCGAATTAGGGAGAATTTTGATGGAGAAATAAATTTTGGGCAAATCAAGAATAAAGTTGAAATTTTGAGAATAAAGTTGAAATATGATGGCGATAAAGTAAACCCTCAATTTTTATCAAGATATTGTTTGTTTTTGAAATTTCGACTTTAATCTCGTCTTTTCGACTTTATTCACAACATTTCAATTTTGTTCTTGATTTGCTTAACATTATTTTCTCATCAAAATTGTCCCTAATCTGCTTCCGTACATTTGTGTATTTGGAGAGGAGGAGATTTCAACAAAATTAGGTAATTTTTTACACAATGTTACTTTCTCCTGTGGACCGAATTAGATGCTCTAAACGTGCCGATTTTAGCCCCCGAGCCTCGAGTTTGACACGTGCATTAAAGTAACTTCATACTTTGTTGTTTATTAATTGTAGACCTTGTTTGACACGCTTGATGTAATGTCTATAAATGCTGTTTTTTCTCCTTCCTGCAGTGACTCAAATCTCCAGGATGTCGAGCTGTGGATAGAGACGAGCTCCTCGTTTCTCCTCCTGCTGCATCTCTCCCTCCATTCCGTCCTCCCCTCTTCCTCCCCGAGCCCCCTCCTCCTCCTCCTCTTCCTCCCCCCCGCAGCACACATGCAGGCCAAGAAACGGTACCTGCTCGTGTCTGTGGGGGCCGGTCTTCTCTTCCTCGTCTACCTGTGGGCTCTGCAAATCGAGGACTTCCAGCAGCAGCAGCAGCCTCAGCCGTACCAGGACCACCAGTACAACCAACCACAGGAGTACCAGTACTCCCATCAGTACCAGGACGTGCACCAGCCGCTGCCTCAGAGGAGCCCTTCCAGGTCGCCCAGGCACTGGCCGGAGTCCAGCGTCCTGCTGGAGCCGTACCTGGAGGGGGGCGAGCAGGAGGTAACAAACAAATCAGAAATGTTTACCAATTAATCCTTAATTATTCAATATTCACACTGTTAATTATTTGTTTGATTGGATGAATACTTTTTGAGATATGGACAATTTAGTGAGGGGGGGCGTGTCCTTATTTTTCTTCCATTTTCATCTTCCAATATATCAGGAACTCCATCACATAGAAAGGTAAATATGGTATAGTGATAAGCTCCACCCACTCTCTCAGAATATAGAACTAGATCTGCTATACATCATATCTGGTGGACATGTCAGCTCCTCTAAAACATGTTTGGGAACATGTTTGTCAGTAAACTACTTGGCATATGTCTCAGCTCTCTGTAATGTGATCAGCTTAGAGCTATGAACATAGACTGTTCACATCACTAATGATTAGTCACATATATGCATTGGTTCTAGACTCACGCTCTGGAAATATGAACATAACCCTTTTTTTAAACTATTTTCATTGGTCCATAACTGCATGTGGGAATGTTAGAAAAAAATCTGATCTGTTTTCATTTATAGTTAAAAACATAAAGTTACTCTTTCTTGGGATATAAAACAATTTTTTTTTTATGTGACTTGAGGCCATCGTAGTTTGACTCTGTCTTATAGAGAAATATTGCTTTTATTTTGTAAAACACAGCTATTGGTGGACTTATGTCTGTTGGAAAGCTCTCACGCTAAATGTTTTTGGGGTCCTGGACCCCCTGATATCTATGATTGACCCTTAGGATCCTTCTCCTGATCTAGGGAATGTGGGTGCAGTTTGGTAGAAACAGAAGAAACTGCATTTTAAAGGACATTGTGGCATTTATTCACTCTTTTAGGAAAACAGAAGCTCGTGGACCCCAGTTGAGAAACTACCGATCAACATGTTTGATGACGCATTAAAAAGCCAGGAATCAGAATCAGAAATGTTTTTAATGGCCATGTACAGTTTTAAGGACAGTACAAGGAATTTGTCTTGGTAGTTGGTGCACAAAACAAACAACAAAAAAAATAAAGAAAAAAAACAAAGAACAACCCAGCAACAACAATAATAATAATAATAATAATGATAAATATAAAGGATGAGGGATAAATAAAGGATAGATAGAGAATAAAGGATAAATATAAATATATATATGTATATATACAGTGCAGCAGATAATGTCATCATGGAGGTGGTGATCGGGTGGTGGGGGGGTTCAGTGGGTGACTTGGGGTGTGTTCATGTGGATGGTGGCAGAGGGAAAGAAGCTGTTTTTGTGTCTGGAGATTCTGGTCCTGATGGACCTAAACCTCCTTCCAGAAGGGAGAGATTGAAACAGTTTATGACCGGGGTGGGAGGAGTCGGACACAATCTTTCCTGCACGCCTCAAAATCCTGGAGGGAGGGCAGATTGCAGCCGATGACCTTCTCTGCAGAGTGGATGATACGCTGCAGTCTGGCCTTGTCCTTGGCCGTAGCTGCAGCGTACCAGATGGTGATGGAGGAGCAGAGGATGGACTGGATGATGGAGCTGTAGAAGTTCACCATCATCTTTGTTGGCAGACTGAACTTCTTCAGCTGCTACAGGAAGTACATCCTCTGCTGAGCTTTTTTGATGATGGAGCTAATGTTCAGCTCCCACTTGAGGTCCTGAGTGATGAAGGTCCCCAGGAAGCAGAAGTTCTCCACAGAGCTCACTGTAGAGTCTCCCAGGGTGAGGGGGGTGAGGGGGGCTGGGTTCTTCCTGAAGTCTGCTATCATCTCCACTGTCTTTAAAGCGTTGAGCTCCAGGTTGTTCTGGCTGCACCAGGACACCAGCCGGTCTGTCTCCACCTGTAGTCAGACTCGTCTCCATCAGAGATGAGACGACGATGGTCGTGTCATCTGCAAACTTCAGGAGTTTGACCGACTGGTGATGAAACGTGAATCACGTTTGGCCGAAACTTTTGATCCTTCTGAGTCGTTCTGTTTCCAAGAGAATCCAAGTATCTTCTTATAGTTCTTTGTATGTCTTTAATGTGACCTCTGTGGTCAGCCAGCCAATAGGACGTCAGCGTTGTGGTGTTTGTCCTTCAAAGAGCAACCGGATCCTGTCTATAGACAGACAGGTAACACGAGTGTTGCTCATCCCTCTTAAACTTAGAATAAAGGCTTTGTGTGAGAAATGACACACACACACACACACACACACACACACACACACACACACACACACACACACACACACACACACACACACACACACACACACACACACACACACACACACACACACACACACACACACATTTCAATCTTATTACGTGATTTCATTAGTTGAAAAGAGGCAGTGAACTTTAAAACAGAAGCTCATCGCAAACCCAAGTTCATCTGATGTGTTGTAGTTAAACAATTACTTCTGTATCCCTGAACGAGGCATCCTCATTATTTTTACCCTCTCGTTCCAAATCTTGTTGTAGCACATTCTGTGATATGAAGAAGAATGGAGACATGTTGCCTAGACATCACAGTGAGGTGACATCACAAGAAATCATAGTAATTATGAAGGAACAACACTTCAATAAATCAGTCTGAAGGTGGTTGAACACAGACATGAACATTGAAGAACAGTCATGTGGAGACAGGACCATCTATAAGGAGGAATAAAGGCGAGAGGTTTTTGGGGAAATAATAGTGATCATAAAATGGGTTAAAAGTGACCAAAAATGGTAAAAAAGCTGGTGAAATGGATTTTAAAAACCACAGAAATTAGTTCAAGTGGGCAAAAACAGACAGAAAAATTTGCAAATGGGAATGACAAATCTAGAATGTGGTTAAATTACCAAAAAATAAGCATGAAATCTGGTGAAAAGAGGTTAAAAGTGATAATGGTCAACACATGTAACATTAGGTGGAAAAGTGGTGGAAAGGGTTTATAAGTGCTGAACATGTCTTGAAAGTTAAACATATTTGCAGAAAAGACATTGAAATTTGACGAAGTGTCAGAAATGGGAGAAATGTAGCAAAAAATACATTAAAAGGAGCAAAAATATGGCAATAAAAAGTGATGAAAATAGGTTAAAATATGGTGAGTTTGGTGTAGTTGGAGAAAAAGGGTAAAAATAAGCAAAAATTGGCTCAAATTGTTCAGAAATTATTCCTAGGTTCTTAAAGGCATCTGGTGACCCCAAATAGGGTCCTGACCGCAAAGTTGAGAACCCCTGGTCTTCAGGACCCCCCCACCCCCAGAGGAAAACACAGGGTTAAACGTCTAACACATCTATCTCTGTTCTTAGCTTTAGGGCTGGGCGAAATGAACCAAAACTCATATCTCAATATTTTTTCTCAAAATGTCTATATTCAATATAATTCTCTATATTTAAATCAATAAAGCCTTAACAGAAAGACAGTTCTAGGTTAAATTTGCTGATGCAAATTGCCACACAGAAAATAACAGCTTCACAATATGTGCCACTTTTGGCTTTTTCTCCTATAAAGGGACAGCATGTGTGAGTGAGTTCTATAGTGGGGCGTGTTTCGGGGAAGGCGTGGGTTAGGATGCACTCAGTAATCCATCTTGTACAATGTCCCTGTTAAATAAACAAACTGAGCTTTTCATGCTGTTTTGAGACGAAACAAGTATTTTAATACAAAATAAGCTATAATATATGTATATATATCGATATAGGCGATATTGTAATTTTCCCTTTCCTCGTCTCCAGGAGGACAGTCCTCAACTCCATCACCAGCACACCTCTCCACGAGAACGCCGCGCCATCCGTGACATCATTTTCAAGAACCGACGCTGCCGCATGGAAACCTGCTTCGACTTCTCTCGCTGCCAGAACGGCTTCAGGGTTTACATCTACCCTCCCCTGAGAGGGGACAGGATCTCCGACACCTACCAGAAGATCCTGTCCTCCATCCAGGAGTCTCGCTTCCACACCACGGACGCGTCCCGGGCCTGCCTTTTCGTCCTGGCCGTGGACACGTTGGACAGGGATCAGCTGTCCCCTCACTACGTGCAGAACGTCAAGTCCCGTATCCACAGCCTGCCGACGTGGAGCGATGGCAGGAATCACCTCATTTTCAACCTGTACTCCGGCACGTGGCCGGACTACACCGAGGACCTGGGCTTCGAGGTGGGCCAGGCCATGTTGGCCAAGGCCAGCGCGGACATGGTCAATTTCCGACCAAACTTTGATGTTTCCATCCCTCTGTTCTCCAAGGACCACCCGCTGAAAGGTGGTGGCATGGGCCACAAGACGCTGAACGATGCCCCGCCTTCCAGGAAGTACCTGCTGGTTTTCAAAGGGAAACGTTACCTAACTGGTATTGGCTCGGAGACGAGGAACGCTCTGTATCACATCCACAACGGGGACGATGTGATTCTGCTGACCACGTGTAAACACGGGAAAGACTGGGAGAAGCACAAGGACTCCCGCTGTGACCGAGATAATGAAAACTACTCAAAGTAAGACTTTTTTTTTTATCTTAATCGCTTCAAATCTGCTTTGTTTGTTCCATTGCAGGAAAATCTCCAAGTTCAGACTCTGGTTTCATTTGAACATTAGAGTTTTTTTTTCACTGATCTATCACTTTTATCTGAAAATCACAAACCCATAGCAAATAACGTTTTTCTGAGCTTCTACATGACCTACATGGCTAATTTTTTGTTCAGATTGAAGTAGGGCCCGTAGTGGTTACAGATGAGGGGAAGTTTTGGAAATATATGATACTGAGTGACAATAAATCATGTTTTAATTTACAGAAATCTGTAGTCCACCTCAAAAAAACCAAAAAACTAGAGATTCACATCAAATATAAAACCAATTCTTATTAACGAAGGCTGTGCCAAAGTTTTTCACAAGTTTGGAAACAAGCGTGTAACTGTAATATGTCAGTTAAATTGATTCCAATCATTGTTAGTGTTATGTTTGACCACTAGATGTTGCAATTTGGCTTGAAAAAAACATCTATTTTTATTGAGGTTTCTGCTGTGCCATGCGTAATGCTATTTATGGTTCCACTCTTTGGTGGCGTTACACATGGGTTTTACTCAGCAATACTTTGACCAATCAGAATGTTTGACATGGCATTGGAAAGCTGAGAGCCTGTAGAAATTGGTAATATCAAACACTATGGGAGGGGCTTTAGCCCTGGCCAATCAGAGCTGGGTAAAGGAGGGACCTGCCATTTTACGCGCGAGTGCCGTGCACTCATTGGACAGAATTATGGTAAATGGACTAATGGACTTGATTTATATAGAGCTCTATCACCACTGAAACAGTCTCAAAGCGCTTTACATATCAGCTCATTCACCCAATCACTCTCACATTCACACACCAGTGGGACAGGACTGCCATGCAAGGCACTAGTCGACCACTGGGAGCAACTTAGGGTTCAGTGTCTTGCCCAAGGACACTTCGACACATAGTCAGGTACTGGGATCGAACCCCCAACCTCTCGATCAGAAGACGACCCACGACCACCTGAGCCACGGTCCCCCTTTATCAACTTTGAAATAGCTGGATATGTGTAATGGCGGTGTTTATCTGACGATACTATTCAGATTGATTAAAATATGGAGTTTTATGCACATTGAAACAACAAAGGTAAGATACCATTTGTCATCATTGCTGATTTTTTCCGCTGTGTATTTTCTGATTTTGTGGTGTTGTTTTGGTACGTAACATACCTGACCTGTATATCAGTGGATTCAGCTCAGCCTGTAGTTTCACGTAGACTCTTGTTATATAGATCTGTGTTTATTTTGTGACACAGCAGAGGAAAAATTCCCTGTTTGCTGAAATGTCAACTTTTCCCTCTTTGAACATAATGTCCTGGTGTGTGTGCTGTGGTATTTGGTTCTGAATGTGGGCTAGCTACAGTTGTAGCTTCTATAGTTTCTTATGATTACAGAAAGGTATAGAATGTGTGATTTCATTCATTCTTTACAACATTTAGAACCGTGAGAGTCACGGAGGCTGGAGCTGCCCCCGCCGGCGGGTCCGTTGGGGTTGAAGAGGTACTTTTGTGTAGTAGTTATTGAGTTTTTGCTGCTCAATATTCTTTAGTGGCTCCGATCTTTTCTTGCTCATTGTTTTGACTCTGGTTTTGCGTTTTGTTTAGTGTGCGTTTGAAGAGTCGAGTGCGTCGCGCCTCATCTCCTGAGACAGAACGCGTAAGAATTCACACTGCTTTGGGAAAAAAGTAGAAAAGTGTTGAAAGGAAGCAGAGCAGCGATGAGAAACACAAAACCTTGTAAGGAGTGGGTGCAGGGAAAAAAGAAGCTTGTAGTCTGAGAGTGTGATCCAACCTTTTTAACAGTTGTATTCTAGACATGAAAGAGTGCCTGTAGAGAACTTTGATTCAAGTTTTATCTAAAGATCATGTTTTGTACTGGAGGTTTAGTTTAGAGGGTCATGTTTGTGGGTACGGGCTCATTATCTTGTTAGGAAGGAATCTTACCTCATCAATGTTGTTCTGTTGCAATTAGTAATTCCTATAATGCGGAAATAAGTCCTGGTGGATCTGCAAACAAAACGCTAATTTATTCACCATAAGAAACCACCACACCACTGAGTATGCAACATTTAAAGCTAGAATTCAAGCTAATGCTAAAGCTAAGCTAGTGGGGCAAAGAGCCATTGGGCTGTTGTTGCAAACTTGTATTACTACTAGTGTGGAATTATTCTACAATATTTACTAGGGATGTAACGATTAATCGTGAGGCAGTTAAAAATTGATTCATAGGTATCACGTTATCATCGATACTGTGAAAATTGAATCGCTATCCAGAAGTGTTGGTCGCGGGCGGAATCTGCTACTACTTTATTTCTGGCCGCCTTCTACTCTTAAACATGTTCTTAAATGATTCCTTACCCCTTTAGCACTGAAATAATATCTGTAATATTACGTGAATATCTGTAAAATCACGTTTTTCTATTAGCTCTGTCTGCTAGCATAGCATCTCTTCTTCACTGCAAAATAGCTGCATGCCAACCGACCACTGGGTTACCAGCGCCCTCTGCTGGTCCAAACAAATATCTGACATAATGTGCAACGTTAAAGTCTAATTGTTAAGGCACAAAATACATTTTCAGTTGCACTTTTAAAAAGAAAAATAACTATTATGTAGTTTTGTATTGTTTACTATAGAACCAGAATTTAAATGAATATGCTTCTTCTTCATTTGTATTATTCCTTTATTTCATTCAAGATTTATTTTTAGTTAAATTGCATTGTTTTGGATAGTTTATCAAGGGATTCTTTTGACAATGAAAAATAAAAGGAAAATAGTACAGTATTTTCCCAAAAAAAAAGTAAAGGAATATTTTTCAGTCATTTACTGTATGTACAGTCCCATTTTGTAAAATAAATCGTGAGAGAATCGTATCGTGAACCCAGTATTGTGAATCGAATCGTATCGGGAGTTGAGTGAATTGTTACATCCCTAATATTCACTCATCATGACAGTAAAATAGACCATCCTAAGTCAATCTACTGCAGTAATTCATCTCTCAACCAGTAGAAAATACTGTGAACACCTGATTATGCATGAAAAAAAAAAATACCGTCATATACTGTGAAACCGTTAGAATTTAAAAAAATACCAGCCCGATGATGCACGACACACAATTTGTCAGAGACTCTCCTTGATCCCAAAAATAGGCGCACGAGTAAAAAATCGTCTCAAAGTTGGCCAAAAATGCACAATGTATGCCCGCCTTTATATCACGTTCATGAAGTTGAAGAATAGCAGATCAGTGCTGGTTTCGACTGGTCTTGATGGAAAATCCCACGTCTGGCCAGTCTGATAAAAAAGATAAGACCAAGACGACCAAAATGTGGTGTCAAGACCACCAAACGGGCTATAATATTACATTTATTTTACCGGCCCACAAACTTTAACATTTCCTGGAAACAGTAAATAGCATAAATACAACTGTAAGTTGTTCACTGATTGTTTTTTAGTGAGGTGCATTTGTATAGCAAAGTATGTTTATAATTGTGACCCTTAGTTTTTGTCACTGCTTTTATATAAAAGTAAAGTTTTTTTTTTTAATTTAAAAGAAATTATATCTCAAAGTCGGCTTATTGGAGGAGCGAGTTACCAATATTTTTTGGATGAGTGACAGGTGCTAATTTGAAACCCTACCACACATATACACGTTTTACTCACAGATCATCTTAGAACTATCTGAACCCACATTAGCTCTTTGTTGTTTTTTATTTTCCTAACCTTAGACGGTGTTTGTAACGACGCACTGCAGCTGGAGACCAATAGGAAGACATTGGTGAGTGTCACAATGTAAATGAAGCAGTGCCTGTGCTTAGATTTGTCTTCGCTTCACACAATGATTTTCTCCACATCATTTGAACTCACCTGCTGAGAGCAGACGTCTCTACAATACACAGCAAATTACCAGTTTCAAATAGAAACAGGACATTTAAATATCAGTGTGTGGCTATACACAGTATGTGTATACATAACATCTTTTTCCATCAAAGTCTCTTTATATATTATCTCTTTATGGCTTGTGAGTTTTTTTTGGTGGCTTTGTGCTGCTTTTACCTGGAGCAGATCATTGTGTTTGATGGACAAACATGGCTGGAGTGTTTTAACCAACAACCACGACTGGGGGGTGGGGTGGGGTGGGGGGGTTGGACCGGACTCAGGGCCTGAGGCAGGAGGGCCCTCAGAAGTCTGTTTTATACATATGTACACAAATGTGTTTTAAACATTTTTTAGATTATTTATATTGAAATATGTGTCCCCGTGATTCTGATCATTCTATATTAACCTTTGTACATGTTTGCTTTATATATATATATATATGTGTGTGTTTATGTCACAAACAAAACATTCAATAAACCACTAAAATATAGTAGAGCACATTTATAAAATATAAGCAATGGATATGGAGTCTTTAGGTTAATGCAGGGTTTTTCAAACTAGCATAAAATGTCCAGTAATTGGTTAAGAAAATAAATTAAAATGATTTATTTATTTTTTTTTTTAATGTATTAGTTTCTAATACGTACACATCACACTAAATAAATATCAAATCACTGTATCCTAAACTTTCTAAAATATAAATGTAGTCCAAATAAAATGCAATATAAACTTGTCACTTTGTGCATTAATCCTGGTTATTCTGTATTAGTAAAATATTAGCTTAGGGAACATTTATTAACCATTAATTAGTGGCTTATTAACATGCATATTTGTAACATTTTGACTCTTAGTCATTATTAAGTACTTATTAATGCCTTATTCTGCATGGCCTTAATATACAACCAGTAAGACATAAACTAAGAGTTTCCCTCAATAACCTCAGAAGTATTACTTATTGGTATTAAGTAAGGAAGTTGTTGTATATGAATTACAATCTAAACATGCTAGGATTAGGATTAGGGTTAGGATTAGGGTTAGGATTAAGGCTAACCCAAACCCTAATCCTAACCCTCTTTGGACTGCGAGATAGCCATTACTGTAAGTGTATAATAAGGCATTAATAAGTATTTAATAAGGCATTAATAAGTATTTAATATACACATTAAGAGCCAATATGTTACTAATGCTAATAAGCAACTAATTAATGGTTAAAAGATGTTCCCTAAACTAAAGTGTTTCCAACACTTTAATAAATATGATTAAAAACTAATTGTGGAATAAAAAATGTCTCTGGGGTCATCAGACATTAGTGATATTCAATATGGGGTCACGACCCAAAAAAGGTTGGGAACCTTGGGGTCATTGTGAAGAAAAAAGAAAGCTTAAACAATAATGTGTGAATACTAATATAGGATAAGTGTACATATTAAAACTTACAGTAGGGGCCCAACAAGGTGGTTTGTACCCAGGGCCCAACATGTGATGCTACGGTCCTGCACACAACCATGTGTTCAGAGGTTAAATACAGTGAACGTTAGCGCTGCTGTTAATATATATTAAACAGAACGTTCATCTCAGGCAGTTTACGTAATAATCTATTCCAAGGAGCTTTGAAGGTTCTGATGGTTCTCACTGCATCGTCGGGGGAGGGGAACCAGGTCAGTGGGACCACGCTGCAGGCTCAACAGCTCAAAGCTGGTGCGTTCGTGCTGTGGAGAAGTTTGAGGAGCGACTTCAGTTTCCCATTTAATCAAAATGTGAAAGATGGTGTTGATTTGAATTGTTTCTCGTCAACATTCTTTGATTTGATTTATTTATTTACCTCAAACATAACAAAACATTGTAAAGTAATCATCGCTCACATAAAAAGATCCCCAGAAATGTTTGAGAAAGAAGATTAACGCTGATCTAGTCCTGCCGCTACTTCAAGTTATTTCACAAAGAACAAAATAACTAACCCTGAGCTAATGCATAGATATACAGTATATAAATACTCAACAAAATACACACAAATATAACAAAAACAAGCATTCGTAGGCCTACCTACACTTGACATCCACATGTCATTCTAGTCCTTTTACTGATCTAATAAGATTTGCTTATAATAAAAACATAAATACATTTCTTTATGTTGTTACAACTTTTAAGTTTAATATTAAGATTGTTCCACAATAATGTGTTTTATTAGACATAGATCTACTAATAAGTACATTTAGAAGATTTTTGGCCACATTTGTAGAAACTGTGGAGGATCCATTTAAGAATTTATTTTATTAAAGTTTTTAAAAACATGGAAAAGTAGAACAAATATTCCTTGTTTTCAGACGTAGAGATTCCCTAATGGAAGCCTGGGGGATGTCGATCATTGCTCTCAAACTGAATAAAGCTGTGACTGAAGAGGGTAGATAGAGATCTCACTGTTTAACTCCTGCTGCTTTTACTGTACATTGATAACAGCAGGCTGAACCAATCACAGCCCCAGAACCAAAGTGTCTCCCCAAAGACGCTTTGATGGGGTTTGATTTTCAGAGAGCAGATGAAATGTTTAATTTAAAGAGTCGTCACGTCTTTCATGGCAGCTTTCATGGTCCAAAGGAAGACGAGGGTGGGTTGGGGGGTGGGTTGGATGTGATGACGGGGGTTTGGGAAATGGGACATGACTGCTGCTCTGAGCTGCTCTTTGTTTCCTGACGGACACGTGGAGCGTCTCAGGCTGCACAAACACGTCTCCCTCTCTAATTGTTTGATTAAAAAGCGAGTCCAGACACTAAATGAATTGGTTATAACGCGACCCTTTCTGCTCAGCACTTTGATTATTTTGACGCTCCCTGGTACGTCCAGAAATACACCGCTGCTGTCTGCGGATGTTTGGCAGCTGCAGAATCTAATATGTGTGTTGGGAGGAAAAGTGTCAGGCGGTGTTAATTTAAATGTCATTTGTGGTCATGTGGGCGGCCTTTTCCTTTTCATCTTGTTGTTAGACACGCCTCTAAAGCACATCAAAGGTTCCTCACCTTTGTCCTCTTCCTCCCTGTTCTGCTAGACGAAGGTTTTCCTGTCGTCTCACCTCTGACACAGGTTCTGATGAAGAGCTAAAGAGCACCATGAGGAATATTAATACAGCTCCACATTCATGGGCTGAAGACTAAGTGATTGGGAACATCATCTAAATCTCTAGAAAGCAGCGTAATCCAGCTCGTTTGTAACGCACGAGTCAAAGAACATGACGGAGGCAGAGATCAGATAGATCAGAGTTTACAAGTAAACATAGAAATACTTTTACAGGAACATTACTTATCATTTGCTTTATAGATTTAAGTTATATCAAGCTTTTGACTGAAACAATGACCAACCAACCAGTTCAATGACTTTACAACCGACCGACCAACTAGTTAAATTACTTTACAACCAACTAACTAGCCAACTAACCACACCTAAATGACTTTACATTCAGCCAACCAACCAACCATCTAAATTAATTCACATCCAACCAACCAACCAGTTATATATATATATCAACTACCTACACCTAAATGACTACACATCCAACCAGCCAACCAACCAGTTAAATTACTTTACAACCAACCAACCAACCAGTTAAATTACTTTACAACCAACCAGTTAAATCACTTTACAACCAACCAACCAACCAACCAACCCCATTGAAACACAGAAGTGTTTGAAAACAACTCTTAAACAAGAATCATCAGTAAATTCTGTCACACCAGATACGAGTTACAATATTTATTTTTAAACAACACTTATTGACTGTAAATCTATGTGAAAAACGCAGATTATTCTAGATTGAAGTAAACGTATGTTTACAAAGGAAGCCTATATGTTTACTTTTCCATCCTCGTGTTTAGTGCTTATTAAGCACATGTATAATATACTGTATAGTCACACTGTTAAGAGTCTATTGATGAACATTGTTCTGCTTGTGTTTCCCATTAGTCAGACCAGTAAGAGTTGAAGAGATCCGATTCTTTGCTGGGTCTTTAATGGTTTCTGTGGGGCCTTTAAAAGCCTGGCAGACTGAACTCATCAATGCATTGGAAGGTTTCTGCCAAGGCTGGATGGAGGGTAAAAAGAAAGTATTGATCAGCTTTGACTTAACCACTGTGTCCAATCAGCAGATGAATGGAGGTTAATGGTGTTTCCTGCTCATGTGAGAGCCAAACATAGATTGGTATTTAGCATGAGTCCTTAGCATCGCTATGAGCCGACTCTTTGTTGGACCTTTTTAAAGAAAGAAAGTAATCTATGGCAGACAGTGTGGTCACTGCTCACAGACTGGGACACATTGAGGGTTTTCTGTTGTTCAAACATCACCAAATCAATCCTAGTGTTCATTTAGTGTTGAGATGACATCATCATGATCAATCTTTTTCAAGGAAATAACTCACTTTAAACTCCATTTATCTCCCTTTTAATTAATGGGTTGGATTGAAGTTATTGTGCATTTATAAATCACACAACTGAATGACAACCTACATATACAGTACATACTGCATATACAGTATGTAGAATTCATTTGTAAAAATTAATTCACAAACACTTGTAACTGTTTGTGTGTGCGCGCACCACGAGTGTTTGTGTGTGCGCGCACCACGAGTGTTTGTGTGTGCGCGCACCACGAGTGTTTGTGTAGGCGCGCACCACGAGTGTTTGTGTAGGCGCGCACCACGAGTGTTTGTGTACGCACGCACCACGAGTGTTTGTGTACGCGCGCACCACGAGTGTTTGTGTTCGCGCGCACCACGAGTGTTTGTGTGCGCGCGCACCACGAGTGTTTGTGTGTGCGCGCACCACGAGTGTTTGTGTAGGCGCGCACCACGAGTGTTTGTGTACGCGTGCATCGCGAGTGTTTGTGTGTGCGCGCACCGCGAGTGTTTGTGTACGCGCACCCCGAGTGTTTGTGTGTGTACCATGAATGTTTGTTTGTGTGCGTACGAGTGATTGTATGTTTGTGTCCACGCACAAGAGTTTGTGTGTGAGACACTTTTATTTCAGTTTAATCGTATAAATGTGTTATTTTAAAAAAAAATCGGATTGATCGATTATAAATAATCGTTAGTTGCAGCTCTAATATCTATACAAACCTTGCGTTAAAAAAAATCCAAGTCTCAACCGATGATTCTATTTTTTCTTAAATTAAATGATTCCTTGCCCAGTTTGCAGAAGAAGCTGAAGTTGGAGACAGTAACTTCCAATCAGAGTCCAGCTCAGTAACTGACTCCTCCCTCTCTCGGAATATTAGTGTTTTTAGTTCCACGTTTACTTTTTTACCTCCTCCTCCTCCTCCCGCTGTCGACTATCTTGGTCTGCTCCTCCAGCTCTGACAAGTGTCTGAGTTGATGTAAAGCTTTGCTGGATCTTATCAGGACGTCTCCATCCATCCTCACTGAGGAATGAGTGGAGAAACCACGGTTTGAATCCATCACGTGTGCTTCTATCTGAATGAGAGTGAGCTTTATCAGGGAAACAACGAGGACGTCTTGTTCACGCATGGCTTTTCATTTCGTGCACATTTGTCTGAAACAAAGGAGTCAGAGAGCAGGAAGGTGTGCTTCAGTATCTGGTTTCTGTTTCACAACCAGTGGCTGTAGAACGGAGAACGTGTTGTTCACATGCGTTGGAAGGATCTGAACCGATCAGGCCCGTTTTTAACATTTTACAAAATAAATCAAAGCATGTGTGATCCGTGCCGATATCATATCGGATCAATATCGGTATCAGCCAATACTCAAGGCTGGGTCAAAGTCCACTCCTGCTCATGGCACTGAATGACCTACAGTTAAGCTTGATCTAAAGTTAAGCTTGAACTTGTTGAAAACCCTGGGCTGCATTATTGTTTTTTGATATCGTATTGAAATGACGCCCCTAGTATCCTTAACGCCATAAGTCCCTCTCTGCTTCCTGTTTCCACTCAGGTGTGTCCTAATTCCATGATTGCCTCCCTGCTCTACTGAAGGAGTGTTTGAATACAGCTGATTTGTCCCCACATGTTCCCATGTTTGCTGGGGTTTTAGTTACTTCTGCTCTAATTGGCTCCTCCTCTGCTCTGTCAGTACTGCAGCACCCATCCTTCCTGTTTTACAGTTACATTTTTAATCAGTCTAAACTAATTAAAAACTACTTTCAGTGTCATTTATTATGACATGTGCTTCAACCTGCATGGAACTAACAAACTAATCAGCATTTTAATTTTCATGGCAAACTGACTCAGTGAGTCCACTCTTTGGGGCGTACTAATGGGTTGTTCATGGTGTCAGTCAATGATACTTTCTGATGAATTTACCTGTCACAGCTTTAATGGGACCCTGCACAGGAACAGAAACCACAGAAGTCTCTCAGCCGCACCTAATCTGACAACAGCTTGCTGTCAGGTCATGGAGAATCCAACGTAACATGACGTTAAGCTCAAACTTGTTGAAAATCTATAGGAGATTACACAGATAATCCCTTTTCTGTACTTGCCGTCACTTTTTTATTTTTATTTTATGCAAACCTTCTTTGACGGTTATAGAATCCACATTTCTGCAGATGACATAAATATTATTACTTAAAGCAGAGGTAGGCAACTAGTATCACAGCAGGGCCACAGAAATGTTTATGTTTTTGATCGGAGAGTCACATGATCAACATTCATGTCAGCATTAGAATAATGAGCAATCTGAGCATTAATACAGGAAAGAACAAAGAGTTTATATCATTTTGTGTGTTTTTCTGTCATTCTGTGTATGTTTGTTGTTGTCTTGCTCGTTGTGAAGCATTTTGTGCATTTCTGTTGTCCTTTTGTGTATTTTTCCTGTAAAATATTTGTTGTTTTTGGAGTCATATTGTATATTTGTGCTATCATTGCATTTTTTGGAGTAATTTTTGTGTGTTTCTGTTGTCGTTTTGCTTGTTTGTCAGTACTGAGTCAGTTTTTTGTTTTTCTTGTCTTTTTGTGTACCTTTGTTGTCATTTTCTGTAGTTTTGTATAATTCATTTTGTGTATTACTGTTGTTTTTTTGTAGAATTTTGGGGGCCGCATAAAATTAGATCGAGGGCCGCATGTGGGCCCCGGGCCGCCAGTTGCTTATGTCTGACTTATTGTTTAACATCTTCAACATCACTGTTAAAGGCCAACCTTCAATTTTGCAAATTCCCTGTTTTTTTACGGTTCATTTCTGTTGATTCTCATAAAAGTTTCCAACTTGACAAATTCCCTGGAATTTTGAAACCCAAGTTGAAAAATTATGTTTTTTAATGGACGCTAACATTTATGTTTGGATATGATACAATTATTTTAAATGTTTGGTTTACGCCAATAAATAATTCGCACGAAAAATTCATATTTTTGATTATGACTCGAGCGCCAAAAAATAACTTTTTTTTTAAAGAACAACAAATGTATAATATATATATATTTATATTACACAGTCACTGTATTTTATGGCACTTAAAATATTTGTGTATTATGTATTGTGCATTATATTAAGAATTGTATTTTTTCTAATGATATTTTCTAATCTAATCTTAATTTATTATCTGTCATTTTGTGTATTTTTTTGTCTTTTTTGTGTTTCTGGAATCCTATTGTATTTTGTTTTCTGTCATTTTGCTTATTTTTGTCGACATTTTGCTTTGTTTTTTTTTAAATATCATTCTTCAGGTGTATTTTCTGTTTGCAAATTTGTGTTACTTTTCTTTTGTGTGATTTTTTATTTTTTTACATTTTTTTTGCATTTCTGTGTAATTTTTATGCCTCTGCAAACTCTGCGTATAGTTGACTATAAATTCATATTACATGTAATGTGTGTGTGTGAAGATGCACTAAAAAGAAAACAAAAAAGTTTGTAATGTGAATGATGCAAAGGATTGTAAACAAACCCAGTGCTCATGTCCACACACACACACACACACACACACACACACACACACACACACACACACACACACACACACACACACACGGGGGGGGGGGGTTATCTTAATTAAAAAATGGTTTTCTGTAAACCAGGATGATGTAGTCGTCACGATGGGAGTTAAACAGTGAACCACTGCATGCAGCCGTTTCTTGTTACTGCTGACAAACACACAGAAATATAGGATATAGAACATCCAACACACACACACACACACACACACACACACACACACACACACACACACAGAGCCAGAGTGAGCGGGCGTTTAATAGTTTCAGTATCGCTGCCATAAGCTCTTCTCGCTCCATAACTGTGTCAGCAGGGATTTACAGCTCATTGGCTCATTATGAAAATGTGATATTGCACTCGAAGCCCCCCCGGCTATTAACGGCCCGTGGACGCTCTGCAGTGTCATAGTTCGGAGACGTGGTCGGGTTCACCTGAAACTTTATTTAAGTTTTCCATCCAGACCAATCAATAAGAAGAATAGCTTCATATCAGCCTGTGTTACTGTGGGATTAAACATGGTGGAAGTGAAATAACGTTACCTAAAGGTGACTCATCATCTTTGGATGACCTGAGTCATTACACCACACACACTCTATTGGTGCATGTTGGGTTTTTATAAAGATAAACTAGATATTAACAGACAGGAGAGAGACTGGAACATTACATTACATCTGATCGCCACGATAACATGTCAGCATTTAGAATGATGACCAATCAGAAGCATTAATACGTCTGTGTGGTTTATGGTTTTTGGATAGTTTTGTGTCACTTTGCCTTCTTGTGTTTTTATGCAGAAGTTTTTTTGTTTTTTTTTAGTTTAGTGTTTTATTTTTCATCATTTTGCTTATGTTTCTAGTCATTTTCCGGTGTTTTTTATGATTGATATATATATATATATATATATATATATGGTATTTTTAATGCATTTTTGTGTAATGGTTTTTTTTGTGTATTTTTGAGTTTTTTTTTTTGCGTTTTTGTGTAATTTTTTTTTTCCTTTAAAGTATTTTCTCATTTTGCGTGTTTTTTTTTTTAATCTATTTTTTTTCTTGTTTTGTGTTTTTGGAATCCTATTGTTTTTTTTTTCTGTCATTTTGCAGTTGTTTTTTTTAAATCATTTTGTGTTAATTGTTAATAACTGTTTTTTTTCTTTCATGTGTATTTTTTGTGCATTTTTGTAAAATTTTTTAGTTTCAATTTTTTTTTAGCATTTTGTATTTTCGCAGTATTTATTCTCTTTTTTTTTCTTTTTACATTTGGCATGTTTTTGGCTTCTGTTTTTGGAGTAATTTTGTGTCATATTTTTGTCTCTTATTTAATGTATTTTTGTTGTTGTTTTGTGTGTGTTTTAAGACCCACCAGTTGCTCATGTCTGACCTATAGACGTTTTCAGCAGAAAGTAGCTTTAGCTGCAGTTTAGCTCCAACTAAACACGATTAATGCTCGTATTTCAGAAACTTTGAGTAAAAATGACAGATGGAGCATCTTTTGGTGCCTCTGGTCACAGTCACTATTTGTTAGGAAGTCTTTTCCTCTCTTCCTCCATGTTTGTCCATCTGTTAACTTTCTGAGCAGAATATCTTCAACATGCCCCGAAGAGAGGGATTTTAAATTAGATTTCACTTTTTCAAGGTGATTTTGCTTTTTAAAGGTGAGGCTCAGCTTCTTCTAAGGATTACAGTGAAGTGGAAAAAGGAGTAACTTGGTGAGAAGTTTGGGAGGATGTTTGTTCAGTTCAAGTTGATGATGTCACACGGCCCCACTGCCTGTAAACATCCCATTGCTTCCTATTGGAGTGAAACCTGATTCATAGATCATTTAATAAGCTGTTTAGATCATTTAGCAGCTTTTTCTGTTTGTTCTGCTTTTGGTTGCTCTAAAAACAAAAAAACATGGAAAGTTAAAGATGTCGATGTAAAGCTTTTTTGTTTACAGAAAGAGGATAGTAAGATATGTTTATTTCTACAGTACCTTTCACAGACAGAGGTCACAAAGTGCTTTACATATCTGCTCATTCACACACCAGTGGGACGGAGCTGCCATGCAAGGCGTTAGTCAACCACTGGGGGCAACTTGGGGTTCAGTGTCTTGCCCAAAAACACTTCAACACATAAACCGGTATAGACTGGGATTGAACCCCCAACCTCTCAATCAGAGGACAAACCCTCTACCACCTGAAGCACAGTCCCCCCGACCGGATAAAAAATCTGTGACCACAGGGGGCGACAGTTCCAACTCTGTGGTTTGGTAGTAGACAATGAAGCAGAGAAGAAGAGCTCTCCTAAGGGACCTTTACTCTTCCTTAAACAGTGCGCTGACATGTTCTGGTGGCTGAAGTTAGCGAGCATCCCTTACTGTTGAAGGACTCCCATCCTCTAGGTTTGTGTTTTATCATCTTTCTGTAAACGAGGTTTACATCGACATCTTTAACTTTTCCTGTTTTTTCAGAGCAACCAAAAGCAGCACAAATTGTCATTTTGACTGAAAAAGCTACTAAATAATCTTAAAATTCTACTAAATGATCTAAACATCAGGCTGAATGTTTCACTCTAATAGAAAACAATGTGATGTTTACAGGCAGTGGGGCCGTGTGACATCATCAATCACGTGATTTCAAGATGGAGGAACACAGGCTCTAAAACTGTAAAGTAGTTCCATTTGTAAAAGTTAATAAAACCAATATGATGTAAAATAATCCATTTTCAGACATAAATCTATTAATAATGACATTTCAAAGACATTTTAGGCCACATTTATAAAAAATAGTGGAGGATTGCTGTAAAGTGAACATATTTTTCACTTTATATTTAATGTTAGTTTTAATCATGTTTTCCAACCAACTATTAGTTTATTAAACACAGTCACAGCCATGTGATCTCTGTGCTGTATCTACTATTGTTGGTTGTGCATGTTTTATTGTTCTTTTGCAGACAAAGTTTTATTAATGTTTTTCTCTCTAATAATAATAGCAATAGTTCAAAGGATGACGCAATATAAACCGACAAAAAACGTTGAAACTATAAATGAATGAAACGATGACTCTTCCTCATCTTTATGAATTACATTCATTACATTTAACAGAGAAACTCCCACTTTCTAACTCTTCTTTCTTTCTAACTCTTCTTTCTTTCTTTCTTTCTCTCTTTCTTTCTTTTTTTTTTTCTTTCTCTTTCTTTCCCTCTCTTTCTTTTTCATTCCGTGTCTCTGTCTCACCTCAGCAGGAGGTTTTGGAGTCGTTTCTCATTCAGGCTCGACTTTGGGGGCCTTTCAGGCTTTGGATCCCACTCAACTTCCATGTTGTGATGATAATTGGAGTGTGTCGGCTTTAAACCTGTCGGTTCATCCTTACGTGCCCAGGGTTTGATGTGCCTGAGGCAGAAACAGACCTACACACACACACACACACACACACACACACACACACACACACACACACACACACACTCCGACTGCGACTCAAACCCAGAACAGAAATAGCCTCGAGGTGAAAACACAACGAGGCCCTTTGACTCTTGACAGCGTTTGAGTTTGTCTGCCGTTGTTTAGCTCAGTGGTTCTCATCCCCCATAAATGTATTTATTCATCTGAATAATATCCACTGTTATCCAGGATGTTTACGATTGTTATAGTCAAGTTAAAGATGGAAATCCTTGTTTTAATCAGAAATAAAATGGGTTAAAATTGACAAAAAAGGTGGCGAAATGTGATTTTAAAAACCACAGAAATTGGTTAAAAGTAGCAAATTAAAGTGGATAAAAACAGTGGTAAAAAGGATTCAAAGTGCCTATGCAGCATGCATTAGACATGGCAAGAAAAAGTGATGAAAAAAGGTTAAATATGGCAAGTTTGGTGTAGTTGCAGGAAAAAGGGTAAAGATGTAAATGTGGGATTTTAAAAAACACAGAAATTGGTTAAAAGTAGCAAATTAGAGTGGCAGGAATGGGAGAAATAATCATAAAATCTGGTGAAAAGAGGTTAAAAGTGACAGTAATGGGTCAACATATGTGACATTAGGTGGAAAAGTGGTGGAAAGGGTTAATTAGTGCTGAACATGTCTGGAATGGAAAAATGTGTAGAAAAGGGAATTATTTAAAAAATATATTCTTAGATTCTTGAAGGCATCTGGTGACCCCCTGCCAGTGTCTAGAGACCTCAAATTGGGTGCTGACCCCAAGGTTAAGAACCTCTGTGTGTAGAAAAGAATGTTTTCCTTTTAAATCTAATCTTTACGTCTCATTTTTTGTCCAGGATTTTTGTTTATGACGATGGTCTCGTTCAAAGTGAACAAAGAACTGTGTGTTTGGTGTATATGGTATAGTAAATAATCCCTTTGGCTGTGACTCACAGAGGTAAAGCGTGTTTGTGCTGCTGTGCTGGCACATCTAACCTGTTCTAGTAATTGACTGGTGTTATTTTTAATGGGGCCATATGTTGTTCTGCTGACTGCAGCATACCACACACACACACACACACACACACACACACACTAACTGCACCCAGGCTGTTTGACGTCTTGTCAAGGTTTGTGTGTTGTTTGTTTCCCTGTAATTCTCTGAGTGGGAGCCCACTGTGCTGTAGCTGTTCTCCTCATTCTGTCTGCTCAGTGAAAATACTTTCTTTATTAGTGTTTATTAGTGAGTGGAGAACATGGAATAAAGTGATAAAACGTATGAGTCGAGCTGATTTTACAGTAGAGGAGCATTCTGAGACATTGAGACTTGACGTCAAACCAAAGAAAGTGGCTTAGTTGTAAATTTCACACCAGGGCTGGGCAATATGGACCAAAACTCATATCTCAATATTTATATTCCCAAAATGGTGATATATGATATAAATCTTGATACTTTTAATTCAAACAACTCGGGTTAATTTTGCTGATGCACAATGCAACACAATATGTGCCACTTTTGTCTTTTCCCGTCTAAGGGACAGCACGTGTGAGTGAGTTCTGAATTTGTGGCTTTTTTTTAGGGGAAGGTCTGGGTTTAGACGCTCCCTGAAATCTGTGCTGTTCTGAGAAGTAGCTAAAGTAGTGACTCTAAAATGAGTATTTTAACACAAAATAAGCTATATATAAAAAAAATATTTATATATATATACTGTATATATACAGATGATGTGAAATATATGATACTGAGTGACATTAAATCATGTTTTAAATACAGAAATCTGTCAAAAAACTAGATTTACATTAAATATGAAGGAAATTCTCATTAACGAAGGCTATAAAAGCATAAATAATTGAACTATTGTATGGACATCAACTGCAATAAGTTAGTTGATAATAATAAACTTCTAGCCAAATATACATATGTTTTTGTACAAAAAAAGTTCAGGCTGAAGCACATTTTGTGCCAAAGTTTTCTACAAGTGTGTAACCGTAATGTCAGTCAAATTCCTTCCAATCATTGTTTGTCCACTAGATGTGACTTTGTTGCATTTTGCATCAGAACATTTATCCCACAATTGTCTATTGAGTTAAAAGTATTGATGTGATATTTGGTCCGTATTGCCCAGCCCTGATCAACACAGAGTAACTGATTCTCACAGGTGTCTCCAGTCGAGCCATGAATAGAAGCATCTGACTGTAAATGTGTCAGCGTACACATGTGAGAGCCACTCTTCTCACTTTGATCATACCTTCCAACAAGAGCTGTGATGACAGTTCGTCTCCTCGCTACTTCCTGTCTGCAGTCGTGACCTGCTTTCTGCGCACATACACGTGTGTGTGTGTGTGTGTGTGCTTGCATGCTAACACGCGTGTGCACAATAACCAGCCTCTCCTCTGACAGCTTCTTTGTTTTCTTTGTTTGTTTCCGTCTGCAGGAGTTTGTCCCACATCATCACCAACACACACACACACACACACACACACACACACACACACACACACACGCACACACACACACACTTTTGCAAAATAAAAGCAATATTTCTAAATGTCATCAGTATATTTGCACTTTGAAACGTGTTTCCATTGAAGGCTGTTTTGGGGGCGGAGCCTCATAATTTTTGTGAAATTTCATCCCGTGAGACTTCTCTGCAGAAAGATGGAGGCTCCAAAGCTCCTTAGAACTTGTTTTACGTCTAATAATCACTAATTATTATTAAGTCTAATACTAATAAATATCTGCATCTCCTCTTCTGTCCACACGTACCACGTCATGTTTACGCAGAGAGAAGTGGTCATGTGACCAGGTATGTTCTCTGATGTGTATTTGCATAAAAAGTGTTTCCATAGAGATTTTGACACATTTCAATACTGAAATGTCTGAAGTTCCTCGTCATGAAAGCGTAAAAACCTTTAAGCGATATTTAAGTGTTTTTTTAGAAATTCAGGTGTTTTCATCACCAGATTTAATTGAGATATTTAGATTTTGCATATTTCCACGCATTTCCTCTGCCTTCTGCATATTATATATGTATATATGTATGATCTACATTTGTGTCTGTGTGGAGTTTGTATGTTCTCATAACACTTATAAAACCTGTGTGAGGTGTTTCAGTTCGTCTGTTTTTAATATTAACAGATAAAAAGAAACTTCCTGATGCTGAAAATGATCGTCTGTCAGTTCATGATGTACTTAAATTTTGTTACAGCGGATCCACAAACTTGATCATATCTGATCCGAGGGTCACATGACCAACATTTGTCAGTATTCAGAATAATGACTATAAATGCAGGAAATAACGATAATTTCTGTATTTTTGTTTTTGTTTTGTGCATTTTTTCCAGTCATTCTGTGTTTTTGGTGATATTGTGTGTTTTTCTTTGTGTATTTTTGTAATTTTAAGTTATTTTGTGCGTTTGTGTTGTTAGCGAATGTGTTTTTGTTAGTGTTTTGTTGTTAACATGTATGTCAGCATTTAGAATAATGCAACATTATTTTTGGTTGTCATTTTTGTGTGTTTTTTTATTTCGTGTTTTTGTTGATTTGTGTATGTTTTTTTTGTCATTTTGGTGCATTTGTGTAATCTGGTGTATTGTTGTAATATGTGTTTTCGTGAGTCATTTGTGGGTTTTTTTGGGGTAATTTTGTTCTTTTATACTGTTATTACAGTCGTTTTGCATGATTTTCTTTTGTTTTTGTATTTTTTTTTTGTTTAATTTTTCCGTCATTTGTTCGTTGTTTGTGTTTTTTTGTCTCTTTTTGTTGTTTTGTGATTTTTTTTGTCATTTTCAGTTTTTTTATTTTCCCATTTCTTTTCTTTTCATTTCCAGTTCTTCTGTTTCTGTGAACTTTAGGATTGTTATGTTTAACTGTATGTGACCCCATGTCTGCTTTGGATGATTTTGATCTCTTTTTAACATGTTGCATGATTTAATGTTCTGTAATTCAAGTTTGGATAATATTTATAGAATAATGAATCAAACATGAGATTAGGAAAGTATAAAAGTTAAAGTTGGGGGTGACTTGTCACCCTGAAAATGCGCTCCAGGTTTGACTACACGGTGTCGCTGCAGTAATCCTCAGGTTATATTTACACTGTGTAGGAAAGTGAAGATGGACAGAAAACCACGTCTCCAGGCTGTTTACATGTAAATCTGATCCAAACGCTGACACACACACTTACAGCTTTGCTCCTCCTGTTTTTACGCCTCTGTGTTCGCCGACAGCGTTTCTCATAAATTTAAGCTGTTAAACGTCGATGTTTGTGAAAGTGTCGGGTCAACGGCAGAGAAACACTTTAGGAGAAAACTGGATCCCAGCAGGTGTTCGGACACGACTGAGGATAAGAGAGAAAACGGAAACATGTCAGGAAAATAGTCAAATGTTTGGATACAGAATTCCCCTCAAATGATCATATTTTAAATTTTACACGTATCAAAATGTTGCTTATAAAACTATTTAAAAACATCTACATATAATGATGGAATGAATGAGTGATAAAACACAAAGAACAAAAACTCTTTCGTGCAGTGGTTTTTAACATTCTTTGGATCGTGACCTCATTTGTTTTATTTTTTTTACAGCATTTTAGTTGAACTACATTTTTATTTCACAAAGTGAAAGTATAGAAATAGTTTTTTAGATTGTTGTTTTAATGATCAAAAAAATTCAAAAATCTATTTTAATTTTTCAGAAAATTCATGTGACCCCATTTAAAGTCCAGGCGACCCCACATGGGCTCCCAACCCCAAGGTTGAAAAAAACTGATTTAGTGGCTCCTGAATAGATTTTTTTTTATAGTTTTTCTCATTTTTGTTAATTTTCCTCTCTCTCTCTCTAGTACCCCCTGTTGTGCCATCGCGTACCCCTCGGGGCACACGTACCCCCATTTGAGAAACACTGAAGTAATAGGGTCAGCTACAGAAAACTATGTAGTTCGGTTAGCTCATCAATAACTAGCTTGCTAGCTTTTTGTTTTATTTTGAAAACGGTGGCCCGAAACAGTTTTCTGTTGAAAAATTTAAAACTTCTAATATATTTCTTATTTAAAAAAAAAAAAGTGGTTTATTTTGTAAATAAATGCTTAGGTCAGTGGTTCCTATCCGCTTTTGGGTCGTGACCTAATTTTTATATCAAATATTTTTGGCCAACATTAAGACATTTTTTTTTTTTCTTCTAGAATTTGTTTTTGATCAAGTTTGTTATAATAATAATAATGATGATGATATTAATAATTAATTTAATGTAAAAGCACCTTTCAGGCTACCCAAGGACACATCATTATAATAAAAACAGAATAAAAAATACTTTATAAACTGTATTAGAAAGTTGCCAGTATTGATAATAACAAGAACTAGATTTATATTTGACAAAGTGAAAATATAGAATACAGTTGATTAAGATTGTTTGTTTTAATTTGTAAAAGAGTAATAATAATTTTTTTTATTTAAAAAAATTGACATTTTTTTATAAAATAAAAAACATCAATTACTAGACATTTCAGGCGGTTATTTCACTGCTAAACCATTTGGTTGTTCACTGTGTGAAACATTTTATACAACAAAAAACAAGAAAATGTTTTTTTAAAAATACATTTCTAAACTCTTAAAGTGGAAGATACATTTTTTTTTAAATTAGAGGTGGTACTTGATTCAAAACATGTATTTAAATTAATTAGGGACTTTGTAATGAATTAATCTAGATTAATCTCATTATTAATCACATTAACCTCCATCAGAGCCATTGTCAAAAGTCAGAAACTTATGAAATACAGATTCCCAGAAAACTGACCGACTTTTTTCTCTTGTCGAAATCAATCCAGGTCTAGAATCCAGAGCAGTCGGTGTGAACCCAAACCCAAACTCAATAAAAGCTCAGATTTAACCCTCAGAATGTAAACCATAGAAAAATGCAGCATATTCAGATTTTTTTCTTCTTTATTCTCTCACATAAAGTGCCTCAGAGCTGCTGAATGTGACCCAGAACAGACACGTCTTCATTACGCCTGATGATGAATGTTCTGCCACGGCTCCTGTGGGACTTGTAGTTATTCTTGCTTACACTAGTAAACTAAATGAGTTTACCCAAAATCTTTAAATGACTTTTCCCTTTAGGCTGTGTGCACATGGTGTCTGATGGAGCTGCAGGGATGGATGATGGATGGATGAAGTGACGTGCGCTGGGAACAGTGTGTAGATATTTAAACACATCTGCTCAATATTCAAGTGCTTTTGCTCTAGTCTTTGATAAAAATCAACTGTTAAAAGCATTGGCAACAATTTCATTATCGATTTGTTGCGTCGTGGGATTTATGGTCACTGACCATGACGCAGAGACGTTTGATTCACCTGCAGAGGTTTGTGTGTCCGCGAGCAGTGAGAATTCCTTCACAGAAAGTTCTTGAATGCAGCTTGTAAATGTACATGTTCAAAACACTACTACGGATTCTATGGGGGGGTGGGGGGGTCATGGCACTAACCACACCCCACCACATTTTTCCCTCTTACCCCCGCTTTAATCACAGTTACTAACCATATTTGTGCACTTCCAACGCCTAACTACTCGGCCATGGCTCGTTTCTGCAGGTTCTCTCCTAGCATACAACCTGGATGCTGCACATTATCACTGAGGGAGACGTTACACACACGGCTGCTGAAAAACTACACTTCACACAACGTAAACACACCTGTTACTCTTCCACTTCCCACAATGCACCAGTGTTTTAGAACGACAGGTCAGGCCGATGAACGCAAGTGCGTCATATCCTGTCCAAAATGGCGACTCTTCATAGTTTATGCCAGAAGGTATAAAATTGTTCTAAAAAGTTATTTAATGTAACCCTAACCCTAAATAAAAAGAAGCACATTTTGCTTATTGGTAATATATTAAACACATTTTTACACATTTTTGTACGTTTTCACTACAGTTACACTTTAAATTAGAAAAACATTGCTTCTCTTTCCAAAAATTGTTAGGAAACATTACACAAATAACTAATAACACAGCACACATTTTAAATTCTGCTTTAGTTTTAATGAGACTCTGTAATGATGGGGTTCATTTATACAGTCATAGGGTTTCGGCATCGTCAATAACACACACACACACACAGACACACACACACTGTTATCCGTGGGTACACAAGGTCAGGACCATCCATCACAGTTCACGTGGCATTTTCTCCAGTGTCAGGTGTGAAGCTCCGCCCTCTGGCCCATCACCACCCAGACATCTGATGTCAAAAAACAGGGACGTAAACGGGGAGGGACACACATACACACACACACACATAAAAATGAGGTGAAAACGTGTAAGTGGAGGAGCAGCAGCAACAGAGGAGGTCAATAAATCAAGTCAAGGCCGAGTGTCTGAGGCGTGAGAGAAAGAGGGGAAAGTGTTATAGCATCACACGCCTCACTTTTAGTGCGTGCGTGCGTGTGCGTGTGTGTGTGTGTGTGTGGAGCGACTCATTTGCATGTTGTCGCCCAAGGACACGAGTGACGCTAACGGACCGTGTGTTGTTGTCTCTCTGATGGCAGACGCACACACGTGTGTGCTCGTACACAAACGCACAACTTTGGACGCTAAACTTCTAAGTTTAAATTTAACCTGAAGCCAACCAATAATTTTACAGACTCAAATAAGTGGACATGAGAGCTACTGTATACTGCTGGGAAAAAATTGCATTGATTTTACGACGATTGTGCGTCAAATTGTTGCAGTAAATCCATAAAAAAAGAGTTGGTTACAGACTGTGTTTATGATGAAAACATCAGTTATAGGAGGATTAAATGCACCTATAGTTGTTTACTAATGGAGGAAACTGGGTTCTATGGATGGAAATGATAAAAACTATAGAAATAAAACTAAATCAGTGTTTTCAACCTTGGGGTTGGGACCCTCTCCTAACACCTTTCCTTAACCCTGTGGACATCATCCAGGGGGTTAAGGAAATGTGGGTAGGAAAGGAGATAGGATGGGATATTCGGACGCAGCTCGGGATTTGTTCTGGCTAGGGTCTGAGAGAGTACTAAAGCCCCGCCTCCTGACCAATCAGATCTCTTATAAAACGAGCTGTCCAATCAAAGGAGGATCATTGTGAACACGTCTCTGAGGATCTGATATGACGCTGACAGGAGAGAGAATATTGATCCTTCATGAGTCAGCTGATCAAACCTGTGTGCGTCGGACGCGTTAATTAATTAAATAATTCATGTGTTCTGGCATAAAACAAAGAGCCTCAGATAATATAAATATGAATATATTCCACCTTATGATGTAGATCTGTATGAACGCAGCATCAGAGACGCAGACGAGGTGAAAGTGATCAGTGTCTGTTTATAATCTCACTACTTTAATCATTAACACTCATTAGTTCTTGCATTATTTACTTTCTTATTTTACTGCAGCAACAGTGTTGTTTTTGGTCTGAATTATGGATTTTAATTCTTCATATTTAATTTAATTGTGACGTAATTTGCTCTCCAGTTTCTCTGTGATTGTCTGATTGGTCTGACTCTGCTAACTCCGCCCCCTGTCACTAGAGAGCGCACGTAGCCAAGCTGAAATTAACTTAGCGAGTTGACGTCGTCCGTCGATCCAGGATATAATTATCTAGCTTTGTAGGTCAGGGCCCAACAGGTGTTAATCAAATAATAAACTCACCATAATATGAAATCTGAAATAAAAAGTGTTGTGGGGGAGGGGGGAGTACATTAGCACAACAACGCTTTGTTTTCCACACAGGTGTGTGCTCTCCTGATCCAGACGACTTGTTTTTCTCGCTGCGTCTCTACAAACAACAGACTGAGTCTACGGAGCGTCCGCTTTGTCCGCCATGTTGGAAACACTGCAGCGTCTGAGCTGCTACGGGAAGCAGGAGGTTCAATGTCATCCTGCTGCGACGCTCCTTTAAAACTTTTAACTTGATTTTATTTCCTGAACTTTTGAATTTTGAGACAAAAAAATGATATTGGTGAACTCAAACTGCTCCTCATATATGACAATAAAGTAAAATCTATTTTGTTCTAGATTCAGTAATCTTAGTTTTTGTACTAATGGAGTAAACGGGATTACTGAATCATTCGTTCATTTGTTTTTCATTATGTAACAAAAACATGAAAAACTAAAAAAACACTTTGTTTCCAAAACCAAAATGACAAAACAGAAAACAAACACCTTTATCCATTTTCTCCATTACCAATTTCTCAAAGTACGTGACCCAGAAGTGTACTCTCATCTGACGCTAACGGCTATGCTAACGGCTATGCTAACGGCTATGCTAACGGCAGTTCAGCATGATAAGATCGCTGCATCAGAAACGTGTCCTTTTCACTTTAGCTGGTGTTGAACACAGAACCTCCTCACAGACATTATGGAGGATGTAGAGACTCCTAAGTGTTGTAGAACTAAAGATATCTCAGAATATGTAACGCTTCACTTCCTGGAGAAAACAAATAAAGGTGTTCGTTTTTCGTTTTCTGTACCGAAGCAAAAGTTTTCCATTTTTTCATTTTGGTTTTGGAAACAAATATCAAATAATGAGTGTTTTTTTAATTTTTCATGTTTTGTTACACAATGAAAAACGAATGAACGAATGATTTTACTATAAACCAGTTGGTTCTCAAACGTTTTTGGCTCTCGTCCCCATTTCTCTTATTTCTGAATCCAAGTCCCCACTTTTATCAGACTACCACATTTTACTCATAATTCTATGAAAAAACATCTATAGATCATAATGATGGAAAGAATGAGTGATTACACTCATTAAAAATAATCTCATTTTGTAAATAAGTGAATGAAACAGTATTAAGTGCTTCTTCAATAGATTCATTTCTATAGTTTTTATCATTTCCGTTCATTTCCACCAAGACTGACTTTTGTTTTTTCAGTTTATGTTATAATCAACATCATTTATATCGTCTTTTTGTGTATTTTGTTGTTTGTCTATTTTTTTTCTCCATTATTCATTATATTTTTATTTTCTGTGTTTTTGTGTGTTGATGTTTAAATTATCATTGTGTGTGATTATTATGTCGTTTTGTACGATTCTGTTATTTTTGTGTATTTTGTTGTGATCTTGTGTATTTTTCTCTCTTAGTGTGTGTGTTTTTTGTTGTTTGTTCTTTTGTATATTTTTCTTTTATTTTGTGTGTTTTTAATGTCATTTTGTGAGTTGCTGGTAATATTTAGTATTATCATTTTTAATTAGAAATAAACATTATAAAACCCCATATTTTCCATGATTTCATTTGCCATCGCGTACCCACATTTGAGACACACACACACATTTTTATCATGGAAATCAGATCATAAACTTACACTAAGTGGGAACACAAAGTTTGGTGTGTGTGTGTGTGTGTGTGTGTGTGTGTGTGTGTGTGTGTGTGTGTGTGTGTGTGTGTGTGTGTGTGTGTGTGTGTGTGTGTGTGTGTGTGTGTGTGTGTGTGTGTGTGTGTGTGTGTGTGTGTGTGTGTGTGTGTGTGTGTGTGTGTGTGGTGTGTGGTCATTGTCTGCTGTTTTTCTCTAACCTGTGAAAGAGGAAATGAACAAGTCAAACATTAAGAGGTCAGATTGTATAATTAATCAGAGCGTATGAATGTTTCATCCTCGCAGCACGTGCACGCTCGCATACAACACGTGCACCTTTTAGCAGGAGTCACACACACACGTTGAGCCTCCAGCTTGGTTTTTGTACCACGGACAATTTAACATCAATCTGATATTTCCAGTGATTAATAACAGAGACGGGGTGAGCTCAGTTTTCTCCTCCAAAAGACACAATTAAGGGTTTTTGTCCATGAAAACAAAGATAAAATCATTTTATTCTGCTAATGCTGACTTTCTTTGGACCTGGAACGCTGTAAAAACGAATAAAGGAAGAACATGATTCATTTTCCTTTGAACACGAGATAATTAGTGATATTTTCTCACTTAATACGACTTAAAATCCTTATTTACTGCAGTAAAAATAAATGTGCATCTCTGAAAGTATGAGGATCAATTCGTATTCAGCGTTTGTCGATAACGTTCAACACTATTGAGTTGACTCTAAATGTTGCGGTTACTAAACGATCACTATTTCATTTAACGTGCAGCAAAACATGCACATCCAACTTTGTGGAATAATTATTGATTGGAAAATGTCTTATAATCATGCACAACACTGATTACACAACTATCTGTAATTATGAGTCTACGATAGACTATATATTTATATTTGTTACAGCTTGCTGAGGCGGATAAAAATCTCTCTCTCATGGTTCTCAACCTTTTCTACATAAAGTCAGTAAAATGATGGTCTATTGTTCTATGAATCTGTGATAACCACATTTATTTATTCATCTGAATAATATCCACTGGTATCCAGGAATGTTTATTATTATTAATATAGTCATCTTAAAGATGGAAATCATTGTTTTAATCTGAAATAAAATGGGTTCAAAGTGACCAGAAAAGGTGGTGAAATGGGATTTTAAAAACCACAGAAATTGGTTAAAAGTGGACAAAAACAGACAGAAAAAGTGGTAAAAATGATTCAAAGTGTAGAAATGGGAGGTAATGTAATTTTAAAAGGAGGAACAATTAGTTTAAATTGGCAAATAATGGGCATGACAAATGGTGAATGTGGTTAAATTGGTAAATATAAGCATGAAATATGGTGAAAAGAGGTTAAACGTGACAATAATTATAATTGTGATCACGATTTTGTTTTTCAATATTAAATTAACCTGATTGTTGGCAATATTTACACCTATAATAGGTTCTCGGTACTCTGTAATAGTGTATTTATTCAGTTATCCTTTGGTACATTTTGAATTATTGGGTTTTTTTTTTAGATAATATTTTTATTGCAATTCCCTTTTAAAGCTTAATTTTGCACTGTAAACTATATTGTTTGTTTAAAAGTAGTGCAATAAAAACTAGGGATGTAACGATTAATCGTAAGGCAGTTAAAAATCGATTCATAGGTATCACGGTTAACATCGACGCTCTGAAAATTGAACCGCAGTACTTTTTTTAAACAGCAGAGGGCGCTATATATTATCCTTCTCTTGTCCAAATGCTGAGGCGGCGGGCGAAATCTGCTACTACTTTATTTCTGGCCGCCTTCTACTCTTAAACATGTTCATAAATGATTCTTTACCCCTTTAGCACTGAAAGAATATCTGTAATATTACGTGAATATCTGTAAAAGTCACGTTTTTCTATTAGCTCTGTCTGCTCTGGGTTACCAGCGCCCTCTGCTGTTCCAAACAAATATCTGACGTAAATACAATACAATGACTGTTTTTTTTTTTTTAAAGTCCAATTGTTAAGGCACAAAATACATTTTCAGTTGCACTTTTAAAAAGAAAAGGAACTATTATGCAGTTTTGCATTGTTTACTATAGAACCAGAATTTAAATGAATAGGCTTCTTCTTCATTTGTATTATTCCTTTATTTAGTTCAAGATTTATTTTTAGTTAAATTGCATTGTTTTGAATAGTTTATCAAGGGATTCTTTTGACAATTAAAAATAAAAGGAAAATAATACAGTATTTTCTACTTCTTTTTCCCCCGAAAAAATAAAGGAATATTTGTCTAGAGTCCCATTTTGTAAAATAAATTGTGAGAGAATCGTATCGTGAACCCAGCATGGTGAATCGTATCGTGAGTTGAGTGAATCGTTACATCCCTAGTAAACTATATTGTTTGTTTAAAAGTAGTGCAATAAAAACACAGATTTTCCCCTAATATGATAAATAATTGTGATTATAATCATGTAGCCCTAGAGTAATGTAGCGAAACTCATCTCCACAAATCATTCTTTTCACTTTTGTTTCAAAAAACAACAAACTGATCCATTTCCATCATCTTCTGTTACACAGCAGCGCTGAAACCCTTTCTTTCTCCTACACCTCATTTTTTTTTTTTTAGAAAGAAAAAATTTAAATCAACCAAATTTTCTTGACTCACATTTATACAAATTTAGTTTTTGCATTTTAAAATTGAAAACAAATAAGCATAATTTTTGACTCTCCTTTTCTGCACTGACAGCTATTATACCATCACTAATTAGTCTTTTCATTACAAGCAGAACAAGGTTCTATCACTGCTACATTTGAAAGGGATCTTTGTGTGTTTTTGTTTCCTCTATATGAATAAACACAATAAAAGCCTGTCCCATGGTACAGTGGATAAAATCATCACATTATGTAACAGATGCCAAACTGACCAACTCAGCCATTTTCCTCCTAACGAGCTCATCGCACTCACTGCGTTTAGTTTAAAACTAACTTCATTTCACTTCTTTGTGTTGGTTTTTAAATCACATCGATTATAGTAAGTGTATAAAGTTTGGTGAACCACTTTCAAAGACAATGAATGCTAAACATCCTTCTACTGTTCATTATTATTATAATCAAAGATAAAGG